>NW_027252723.1:0-21833 GCF_044704955.1 Pristiophorus japonicus
AACCCCCTCCTCCCTAACCCGCGCTTGGCTGGGTTCAACGCAGTCCCCACTCGTGCAGCCCCCACCCGCAGCCCAACACCAACCTTAAACCCCTGACCCTAACCCCAAAACTGACCCAAGCCCGCGATTGGCTGGGTACAATACACTGCCCACTCACCCCCCCCCCAACCCTAACCCCGACCCTTAACCCCCCCCCTCCCAACACCAACCCCAATCCTAACACATGGCTCACTCACCCCAACCCTAACCCTCCACCCTACCCTCAACCCCCTCCACTCTAATCTCGACCCCCTCCAACCCTAAACCCCAACCCCCTCCACCCGAGCCTCAACCCCCTCCACTCTAATCTCGACCCCTCCACCCTACCCTCAACCCCCTCCACTCTAATCTCGACCCCCTCCAACCCTAAACCCCAACCCCCTCCACCCGAGCCTCAACCCCCTCCACTCTAACCTCAACCCCCTCCACTCTAATCTCGACCCCTCCACCCTACCCTCAACCCCCTCCACTCTAATCTCGACCCCCTCCACTCTAATCTCGACCCCTCCACCCTACCCTCAACCCCCTCCACTCTAACCTCAACCCCCTCCACTCTAATCTCGACCCCCTCCACTCTAACCTCAACTCCCTCCACTCTACCCTCAACCCCCTCCACTCTACCCTCAACCCCCTCCACTCTACCTCAACCCCCTCCACTCTACCCTCAACCCCCTCCACTCTAATCTCGACCCCTCCACTCTAACCTCAACCCCCTCCACTCTAATCTCGACCCCCTCCACTCTACCCTCAACCCCTCCACTCTACCCTCAACCCCCTCCACTCTCCCCTCAACCCCTCCACTGTACCCTCATCCCCTCCACTCTACCTCAACCCCCTCCACTCTACCCTCAACCCCTCCACTCTGCCCTCAACCCCCTCCACTCTAATCTCGACCCCTCCACTCTACCCTCAACCCCTCCACTCTCCCCTCAACCCCTCCACTCTACCCTCAACCCCCTCCACTCTCCCCTCAACCCCTCCACTGTACCCTCAACCCCTCCACTTTACCTCAACCCCTCCACTCTACCTCAACCCCCTCCACTCTACCTCAACCCCCTCCACTCTACCCTCAACCCCTCCACTCTACCCTCAACCCCCTTCACTCTACCCTCAACCCCTCCACTCTACCCTCAACCCCTCCACTCTACCTCAACCCCCTCCACTCTACCCTCAACCCCTCCACTCTCCCCTCAACCCCCTCCACTCTAACCTCAACCCCTCCACTCTAACCTCAACCCCTCCACTCTCTCCTCAACCCCTCCACTCTACCCTCAGCCCCCTCCACTCTACCCTCAACCCCTCCACTCTACCCTCAACCCCTCCACTCTCCCCTCAACCCCTCCACTCTATCCTCAACCCCTCCACTCTATCCTCAACCCCTCCACTCTACCCTCAACCCCTCCACTCTACCCTCAACCCCTCCACTCTACCCTCAACCCCTCCACTCTACCCTCAACCCCTCCCCTCTACCCTCAACCCCTCCACTCTCCCCTCAACCCCTCCACTCTCCCCTCAACCCCTCCACTCTACCCTCAACCCCTCCACTCTCCCCTCAACCCCTCCACTCTACCCTCAGCCCCCTCCACTCTCCCCTCAACCCCTCCACTCTCCCCTCAACCCCTCCACTCTCCCCTCAACCCCTCCACTCTCCCCTCAACCCCTCCACTCTACCCTCAACCCCTCCACTCTCCCCTCAACCCCTCCACTCTACCCTCAACCCCTCCACTCTACCCTCAACCCCTCCACTCTACCCTCAACCCCTCCACTCTCCCCTCAACCCCTCCACTCTACCCTCAACCCCTCCACTCTCCCCTCAACCCCTCCACTCTCCCCTCAACCCCTCCACTCTACCCTCAACCCTCCACTCTACCCTCAACCCCTCCACTCTCCCCTCAACCCCTCCACTCTACCCTCAACCCCTCCACTCTACCCTCAATCCCTCCACTCTCCCCTCAACCCCTCCACTCTACCCTCAACCCCTCCACTCTACCCTCAATCCCTCCACTCTCCCCTCAACCCCTCCACTCTCCCTTCAACCCCTCCACTCTCCCCACAACCCCTCCACTCTCCTCTCAACCCCTCCACTCTACCCTCAACCCCCTCCACTCTCCCCTCAACCCCTCCACTCTCCCCTGAACCCCTCCACTCTCCCCTCAACCCCTCCACTCTCCCCTCAACCCCTCCACTCTCCCCTCAACCCCTCCACTCTACCCTCAACCCTCCACTCTACCCTCAACCCCTCCACTCTCCCCTCAACCCCTCCACTCTACCCTCAACCCCTCCACTCTACCCTCAATCCCTCCACTCTCCCCTCAACCCCTCCACTCTATCCTCAACCCCTCCACTCTACCCTCAATCCCTCCACTCTCCCCTCAACCCCTCCACTCTCCCTTCAACCCCTCCACTCTCCCCACAACCCCTCCACTCTACCCTCAACCCCTCCACTCTCCCCTCAACCCCTCCACTCTACCCTCAACCCCCTCCACTCTCCCCTCAACCCCTCCACTGTACCCTCAACCCCTCCACTTTACCTCAACCCCTCCACTCTACCTCAACCCCCTCCACTCTACCTCAACCCCCTCCACTCTACCCTCAACCCCTCCACTCTACCCTCAACCCCCTTCACTCTACCCTCAACCCCTCCACTCTACCCTCAACCCCTCCACTCTACCTCAACCCCCTCCACTCTACCCTCAACCCCTCCACTCTCCCCTCAACCCCCTCCACTCTAACCTCAACCCCTCCACTCTAACCTCAACCCCTCCACTCTCTCCTCAACCCCTCCACTCTACCCTCAGCCCCCTCCACTCTACCCTCAACCCCTCCACTCTACCCTCAACCCCTCCACTCTCCCCTCAACCCCTCCACTCTATCCTCAACCCCTCCACTCTATCCTCAACCCCTCCACTCTACCCTCAACCCCTCCACTCTACCCTCAACCCCTCCACTCTACCCTCAACCCCTCCACTCTACCCTCAACCCCTCCCCTCTACCCTCAACCCCTCCACTCTCCCCTCAACCCCTCCACTCTCCCCTCAACCCCTCCACTCTCCCCTCAACCCCTCCACTCTACCCTCAACCCCTCCACTCTCCCCTCAACCCCTCCACTCTACCCTCAGCCCCCTCCACTCTCCCCTCAACCCCTCCACTCTCCCCTCAACCCCTCCACTCTCCCTCAACCCCTCCACTCTCCCCTCAACCCCTCCACTCTCCCCTCAACCCCTCCACTCTACCCTCAACCCCTCCACTCTACCCTCAACCCCTCCACTCTACCCTCAACCCCTCCACTCTCCCCTCAACCCCTCCACTCTACCCTCAACCCCTCCACTCTCCCCTCAACCCCTCCACTCTCCCCTCAACCCCTCCACTCTCCCCTCAACCCCTCCACTCTACCCTCAACCCTCCACTCTACCCTCAACCCCTCCACTCTCCCCTCAACCCCTCCACTCTACCCTCAACCCCTCCACTCTACCCTCAATCCCTCCACTCTCCCCTCAACCCCTCCACTCTACCCTCAACCCCTCCACTCTACCCTCAATCCCTCCACTCTCCCCTCAACCCCTCCACTCTCCCTTCAACCCCTCCACTCTCCCCACAACCCCTCCACTCTCCTCTCAACCCCTCCACTCTACCCTCAACCCCCTCCACTCTCCCCTCAACCCCTCCACTCTCCCCTGAACCCCTCCACTCTCCCCTCAACCCCTCCACTCTCCCCTCAACCCCTCCACTCTACCCTCAACCCCTCCACTCTCCCCTCAACCCCTCCACTCTACCCTCAACCCCTCCACTCTACCCTCAACCCCTCCACTCTACCCTCAACCCCTCCACTCTACCCTCAACCCCTCCACTCTCCCCTCAACCCTTCCACTCTCCCCTCAACCCCTCCACTCTCCCCTCAATCCCTCCACTCTCCCCTCAATCCCTCCACTCTCCCCTCAACCCCTCCACTCTCCCCTCAACCCCTCCACTCTCCCCTCAACCCCTCCACTCTACCTTCAACCCCCTCCACCCTACCCTCAACCCCCTCCACTCTCCCCTCAACCCCTCCACTCTCCCCTCAACCCCTCCACTCTATCCTCAGCCCCCTCCACTCTAACCTCAGCCCCCTCCACTCTCCCCTCAACCCCTCCACTCTCCCCTCAACCCCTCCACTGAACCCTCAACCCCTCCACTGTACCCTCAACCCCTCCACTGTACCCTCAACCCCTCCACTCTCCCCTCAAACCCCTCCACTCTCCCCTCAACCCCTCCACCCCTCCACTCTCCCCTCAACCCCCTCCACTCTCCCCTCAACCCCCTCCACCCTAATCGCAACCCACTCCACCTCCCCCGTCACATTGAGTCAACTATTTGCAATCTATATCAATGACTTGGAAGAAGGGACCGAGTATAATGTAGCCAAATTTGCTGATGATACAAAGATGGGTTTGAAAGCAAGTGGTGAAGAGGACACAAAAAACCTGCAAAGGGACATAGACCGGGCTCAGTGAGTGGGCAAACATTTGTCAGATGGAGTATAATGTCGGGAAAGTGTGAGGTCGTGCACTTTGGCAGAAAAAAAAATCGCAGAGCAAGTTATTATTGAAAGGGAGAGAGATTACAAAGTGCGGCAGTACAGCGGGACCTGGGGGTTAC
The DNA here is from genome assembly GCF_044704955.1 of Pristiophorus japonicus. NCBI lineage: Eukaryota > Metazoa > Chordata > Chondrichthyes > Pristiophoridae > Pristiophorus > Pristiophorus japonicus. Next base: position 4,675 of record NW_027252723.1, read on the forward strand.
TTGTGCGTGAAACACAAAAGGTTAGTACGCAGGTACAGCAAGTGATCAGGGAGGCCAATGGTATCTTGGCCTTTATTGCAAAGGGGGATGGAGTATAAAAGCAGGGAAGTCTTGCTCCAGTTACACAGGGTATTGGTGAGGCCACACCTGGAGTACTGCGTGCACAGTTCTGCTCTCCGTATTTACGAAAGGACGTACTTTGCTTTGGAGGCAGTTCAGAGAAGGTTCACTCGGTTGATTCCGGGGATGGAGGGGGTTGACTTATGAGGAAAGGTTGAGGAGGTTGGGCCTCTACTCATTGGAGTTCAGAAGAAGGAGAGGTGATCTTATCGAAACATGTAAGATTCGGAGGGGGTTTGACAAGGTGGATGCAGAGAGGATGTTCCCACTGATGGGGGGAGACTAGAACTAGGGGGCATAAGAACATAAGAATTAGGAACAGGAGTAGGCCATCTAGCCCCTCGAGCCTGCTCCGCCATTCAACAAGATCATGGCTGATCTGGCCGTGGACTCAGCTCCACTTACCCGCCCGCTCCCCGTAACCCTTAATTCCCTTATTGGTTAAAAATCTATCTATCTGTGACTTGAATACATTCAATGAGCTAGCCTCAACTGCTTCCTTGGGCAGAGAATTCCACAGATTCACAACCCTCTGGGAGAACAAATTCCTTCTCAACTGGGTTTTAAATTGTCTCCCCCGTATTTTGAGGCTGTGCCCCCTAGTTCCAGTCTCCCCGACCAGTGGGAACAACCTCTCTGCCTCTATCTTGTCTATCCCTTTCATTATTTTAAATGTTTCTATAAGATCACCCCCTCATCCTTCTGAACTCCAACGAGTAAAGACCCAGTCTACTCAATCTATCATCGTAAGGTAACCCCCTCATCTCCGGAATCAGCCTCGTGAATCGTCTCTGTACCCCCTCCAAAGCTAGTATATCCTTCCTTAAGTAAGGTGACCAAAACTGCACGCAGTACTCCAGGTGCGGCCTCACCAATACCCTGTACAGTTGCAGCAGGACCTCCTTGCTTTTGTACTCCATCCCTCTCGCAATGAAGGCCAACATCCCATTCACCTTCCTGATTACCTGCTGCACCTGCAAACTAACTTTTTGGGATCCATGCACAAGGACCCCCAGGTCCCTCTGCACCGCAGCATGTTGTAATTTCTCCCCATTCAAATAATATTCCCTTTTACTGTTTTTTTTTCCCCCAAGGTGGATGACCTCACACTTTCCGACATTGTATTCCATCTGCCAAACCTTTCGCTTAACCTATCCAAATCTCTTTGCAGCCTCTCTGTGTCCTCTACACAACCCGCTTTCCCCACTAATCTTTGTGTCATCTGCAAATTTTGTTACACTACACTCTGTCCCCTCTTCCAGGTCATCTATGTATATTGTAAACAGTTGTGGTCCCAGCACCGATCCCTGTGGCACACCACTAACCACCGATTTCCAACCTGAAAAGGACCCATTTATCCCGACTCTCTGCTTTCTGTTCGCCAGCCAATTCTCGATCCATGCTGACACATTTCCTCTGACTCCGCGTACCTCTGTCTTCTGCAGTAACCTTTTGTGTGGCACCTTATCGAATGCCTTTTGGAAATCTAAATACACCACATCCATCGGTACACCTCTATCCACCATGCTCATTATATCCTCAAAGAATTCCGGTAAATTAGTTAAACATGATTTCCCCTTCATGAATCCATGCTGCGTCTGCTTGATTGCACTATTCCCATCCAGATGTCCCGCTATTTCTTCCTGAATGATAGTTTCAGGCATTTTCCCCCACATGATCTTACAATAAGGGGCCGCCCATTTAAAACTGAGGTGAGGAGGAATTTCTTCTCTCAGAGGGTTGTAAATCTGTGGAATTCTCTGCCCCAGAGAGCTGTGGAGGCCGGGACATTGAATATATTTAAGGTGGAGATGGACAGATTTTTGAGCGATAAGGGAGTGAAGGGTTATGGGCAGCGGGGCGGGGAAGTGGAGCTGAGTCCATGATCGGATCAGCCCACGGTCGTATTAAATGGCGGAGCAGGGCTCGAGGGGCCCTATGGCCGACTCCTGCTCCGAGCTCTGATGTTCTTGTGTTGCTCTCTGACGGGTCGCGGAGGCGGTTGAAACGGAATGCGTTTATTTAGCTCTGGTACGCTTGCACTGTATCAAACACGGGCTCGGCCACAGCTGGAGTACTGCGTGTCGTTCTGGGTCACCACATTACAGGAGCCGCGTGATTGCACTGGAGAGGGTGCAGAGGAGATTGACCCGGACGTTGCCTTGGGCTGGAGAGTTTTTGGCCGTGAAGGACAGATTGGAGAGGCTGGGTGTGTTGTCTTTGGAACAGAGGAGGTTGAGAGGAGACCTCATCGAGGTGTGCAAAATATTGAGGGGGCCTGGCCATAGTGGAGAGTGAGGGTCTATTTCCATTGGTGGAGGGGGCATAGTTTTATGGTGGAAGGTTTAGAGGGGATTTGAGGAGGAGGGCTTCTTCACACACAGGGTTGTGAGGGATCTGGAACTCGCTGCCTGGAAGAGTGGTGGATCGAGAAACCCTCGGCACTTTTAAGCGATGGTTGGATGGGCCCTTGAAGTGCAGTAACCTGCAGGGTTACGGACCTCGAGCTGGTCATTGGGGTTAGACTGGATGACCTTTGGTTGGACGGAGCAGGTATAACGGTAAGTACAGCAGGGAATCGAATACGGCCAGGGTGTGATCTCCTGGACCGTTGTCGATCGCCTGGACGGGTCGGAGAGGAATGTTCCCAGATTTTTTTTCTCTCCCTAAATGGGCCTGGGTTTCTCTCTGGTTTTTTGCCTCTGCCAGGAGATCACGTGACTCCGGTTGGGGCGGAGTGTAGAACGTTTCAGTACAAGGGGTGTCGCAGTTGTGTGTGGGGGCGGACTGGTTGGGCTGGGTGTTCTTTGCCTTTCCGTCATTGTTCATGGGTTTATAGGTCACATAGAAACATAGACAATAGGTGCAGGAGTAGGCCATTGGGCCCTTCGAGCCTGCACTGCCATTCAATAAGATCATGGCTGAACATGCAACTTCAGTACCCCATTCCTGCTTTCTCACCATACCCCTTGATCCCCCGAGTAGTAAGGACTTCATCTAACTCCTTTTTGAATATATTTAGTGAATTGGCCTCAACAACTCTCTGCGGTAGAGAATTCCACAGGTTCACCACTCTCTGGGTGAAGAAGTTTCTCCTCATCTCGGTCCTAAATGGCTTACCCCTTATCCTTAGACTGTGTGACCCCTGGTTCTGGACTTCCCCAACATCGGAAACATTCTTCCTGCATCTAACCTGTCCAGTCCCGTCAGAATTTTAAACGTTTCTATGAGATCCCCTCTCATTCTTCTGAACTCCAGTGAATACAAGCCCAGTCGATCCAGTCTTTCTTGATATGTCAGTCCCGCCATTCCGGGAATCAGTCTGGTGAACCTTCGCTGCACTCCCTCAATAGCAAGAACGTCCTTCCTCAGGTTAGGAGACCAAAACTGTCCACAATACTCCAGGTGTGGCCTCACCAAGGCCCTGTACAACTGTAGCAACACCTCCCTGCCCCTGTACTCAAATCCTCTCGCTATGAAGGCCAACATGCCATTTGCTTTCTTAACCGCCTGCTGCACCTGCATGGCCAACCTTCAATGACTGATGTACCATGACACCCAGGTCTCGTTGCACCTCCCCTTTTCCTAATCTGTCACCATTCAGATAATAGTCTGTCTCTCTGTTTTTACCACCAAAGTGGATAACCTCACATTTATCCACATTATACTTCATCTGCCATGCATTTGCCCACTCACCTAACCTATCCAAGTCGCTCTGCAGCCTCACAGCATCCTCCTCGCAGCTCACACTGCCACCCAGCTTAGTGTCATCCGCAAATTTGGAGATACGACATTTAATCCCCTGGTCTCGATCACCAATGGACAATGTCACCTTTCGGGCTGTTGACCAAAGGGCTGTGTGACATTGTCGGCCAACGTGGACAGGATGGGACCCCCTTTCCGCCCTCTAAATTTCCACGAATCTTGTCTTCCACGCCTCGGCTAGTCACGGAAAGCAGTGCGCCTGCCCCGGTCGCCACCTTATCCACCTGTCGGAGAGTTGAGAGTTAAAGGTACATTGGAGACGGGAACCATCGCTCTGGGGTCGGGTCAGGCTGGATATTGCAATGTGGCTCGGAGCGATCGTAATGATGGCGCGATGACAGAATGAGTCAACAAAGCTTCCATTTCTGGGGGAGGGCGGTCACCTCTGCTGTCTCCTCTCTCTCTCTCCTCTCTCTCCTCTCTCCCCCTCTCTCCGTCTGCCTCCCAGCATCGGGCAGAGCGCACGAGAGACGGGATGGAGCGCGGGACGACACAGGAACTTCAACCCAGCCAGGTGAGCCGAATAAACGGAAAGACTTGCACTTATACAGCCCCTTGCACAACCCCAAGACGCCCCAAAGGGCTTAACAGCCAAGGGAGCACTTTAGGGAGAGCGCTCGCTGTTGCATTGTGGGAATCGCGGCGGCCAATTTGCGCACAGCAAGCTCCCGCACACAGCGAGGTGATCCTGAGCCCGGATCATCTGGGGGTTTCTTTGTTGTGTTGATGGAGGGATAAATATTAGCTCCAGGACAACGGAGGTAAGTTCCCCCCCTGCTCTTCTTCCAAATAGCGGCCGTTGGGATCGTTGAGGTCCACCTGAGAGAGTAGACGGGGCCTCGGTTTAACGTCTCATCCGAAAGACTCCACCTCCGACAGTGCGGCACTCCCTCAGTACGGCCCCTCCGACAGTGCGGCACTCCCTCAGTACTGCCCCTCCGACAGTGCGGCGCTCCCTCAGTACTGCCCCTCCGACAGTGCGGCACTCCCTCAGTACTGTCCCTCCGACAGTGCGGCACTCCCTCAGTACTGCCCCTCCGACAGCGCGGCGCTCCCTCAGTACTGCCCCTCCGACAGTGCGGCGCTCCCTCAGTACTGCCCCTCCGACAGTGCGGGGCTCCCTCAGTACTGCCCCTCCGACAGTGCGGGGCTCCCTCAGTACTGCCCCTCCGACAGTGCGGGGCTCCCTCAGTACTGCCCCTCCGACAGTGCGGCACTCCCTCAGTACTGCCCCTCCGACAGTGCAGCACTCCCTCAGTACTGTCCCTCCGACAGTGCGGCACTCCCTCAGTACTGCCCCTCCGACAGTGCGGGGCTCCCTCAGTACTGCCCCTCCGACAGTGCGGCACTCCCTCAGTACTGCCCCTCCGACAGTGCGGCACTCCCTCAGTACTGCCCCTCCGACAGTGCGGCACTCCCTCAGTACTGCCCCTCCGACAGTGCGGCACTCCCTCAGTACTGTCCCTCCGACAGTGCGGGGCTCCCTCAGTACTGCCCCTCCGACACTCCCTCAGTACTGCCCCTCCGACAGTGCGGCACTCCCTCAGTACCGCCCCTCCTGATCTTTGGGCACCCGGTGCGGAGGGGAGCGGAGGGGAGCGGATAGGTCCGAGGGCCCTCCTCGTGAGGCCTGCTCCCGGGGGCACGGCCAAGGACGGGGGGGCCCCCATCAGCCGGTCCAGGCAGCGGGCGGTGGAGGGGGTTCGCTCGGCCCCACTTGCCCTGCCCCTCTCCCGCGGTTACATGCGAGCCAGGGGTGTTCGTGGAGACGGAGCACGCGCTGTCCACCGGTAACGCTCGCGGCCTTCCGCCAGAGGTGGGCGCCCGGAGGGACTGGAGTGTCTTGTCACACCCCCTCCCCCTCCTCATCCCCCCGTCCCGGGAACAATAATCTTAGTTTGATCTGTTAAAGTTTCATTGTTAATTTGTGGGTTTTGTGCGCTCTGTCAAAAGGGGGCGCTTGACTTGACGATTTTAGCGATGTTGAGTTGTGAATGGTTCAGCCAATCACGTGATCGAAACAATCGGCCCCTTTGAGCCTGCACCACCATTCAATAAGATCATGGCTGATCATTCCCCTCAGTACCCCCTTTCCTGCTTTCTCTCCATACCCCCTTGATCCCTTTAGCCGTAAGGGCCACATCCAACTCCCTCTGGAATATATCCAATGAACTGGCCCCAACAACTCTCTGTGGTAGAGAATTCCACAGGTTCACCACTCTCTGGGTGAAGAAGTTTCTCCTCATCTCGGTCCTCAATGGCTTACCCCTTATCCTTAGACTGTGACCCCCCCCTGGTTCTGGACTTCCCCAACATCGGGAACATTCTTCCTGCATCTAACCTGTCCCGTCCCGTCAGAATTTTAAACCTTTCTACGAGGTCCCCTCTCATCCTTCTGAACTCCAGTGAATACAAGCCCAGTGGATCCAGTCTTTCTTGATAGGTCAGTCCCGCCATCCCCGGGAATCAGTCTGGTGAACCTTCGCTGCACTCCCTCAATAGCAAGAATGTCCTTCCTCAGGTTAGGAGACCAAAACTGTACACAATACTCCAGGTGTGGCCTCACCAAGGCCCTGTACAACTGTAGCAACACCTCCCTGCCCCTGTACTCAAATCCCCTCGCTATGAAGGCCAACATGCCATTTGCCTTCTTCACCGCCTGCTGTACCTGCATGGCCAACCTTCAATGACTGATGTACCATGACACCCAGGTCTCGTTGCACCTCCCCTTTTCCTAATCTGTCACCATTCAGATAATAATCTGCCTTCATATTTTTGGTCTCCATATACCTGGGGGTGAGAGCACACTGGGAGCACCGTGCTCCGTTCTAGAACATAGAAACAGAGACAATAGGCGCAGGAGTAGGCCATTCGGCCCTTCGAGCCTGCACCGCTATTCAATGAGTTCATGGCTGAACATGAAACTTCAGTACCCCATTCCTGCTTTCTCACCATACCCCTTGATCCCCCGAGTAGTAAGGACTTCATCTAACTCCTTTTTGAATATATTTAGTGAATTGGCCTCAACAACTCTCTGCGGTAGAGAATTCCACAGGTTCACCACTCTCTGGGTGAAGAAGTTTCTCCTCATCTCGGTCCTAAATGGCTTACCCCTTATCCTTAGACTGTGTGACCCCCTGGTTCTGGACTTCCCCAACATCGGGAACATTCTTCCTGCATCTAACCTGTCCAGTCCCGTCAGAATTTTAAACCTTTCGATGAGATCCCCTCTCATCCTTCTAAACTCCAGTGAATACAAGCCCAGTCGATCCAGTCTCTCCTCATATGCCAGTCCCGCCATCCCGGGAATCAGTCTGGTGAACCTCAATCGCAAGACTCAATAAAACCCCAGCCGGTTTGGGGTTCGGGGGCAACCACCATGGGGGCAGGTGGTTGTGAGCCTGGTGGATGAACTGGTGACGTGCCGTGCGACTGTTCGTCCCTGGGCAGTCCCTCGGAATCGAGGAAGACGTGCTTCCGCTCTTAAAAGTGATTCCTTCGGTGGCTGAACAGCCCAATACGGGAGACACGGCCCCTGTCACAGGGTGGGACAGTCAGTGGTTGAGGGAAGGGGGAGGGTGGGACAGATAGACGTTGAGGGAAGGGGAAGGTGGGACAGACAGACGTTGAGGGAAGGGGAGGGTGGGACAGATAGACGTTGAGGGAAGGGGAGGGTGGGACAGATAGACGTTGAGGGAAGGGGAGGGTGGGACAGATAGACGTTGAGGGAAGGGGAGGGTGGGACAGATAGACGTTGAGGGAAGGGGAGGGTGGAACAGATAGACGTTGAGGGAAGGGGAGGGAGGGACAGATAGACGTTGAGGGAAGGGGAGGGTGGGACAGATAGACGTTGAGGGAAGGGGGAGGGAGGGACAGAAAGATGTTGAGGGAAGGGGAGGGTGGGACAGATAGACGTTGAGGGAAGGGGGAGGGTGGGACAGATAGACGTTGAGGGAAGGGAGAGGGTGGGACAGATAGACGTTGAGGGAAGGGGAGGGTGGGACAAATAGACGTTGAGGGAAGGGGAGGGTGGGACAGATAGACGTTGAGGGAAGGGGAGGGTGGAACAGATAGACGTTGAGGGAAGGGGAGGGAGGGACAGATAGATGTTGAGGGAAGGGGAGGGGGGGACAGATAGACGTTGAGGGAAGGGAGGGTGGGACAGATAGACGTTGAGGGAAGGGGGAGGGTGGGACAGATAGACGTTGAGGGAAGGGGAGGGAGCGAGAGATTGACGTTGAGGGAAGGGGAGGGTGGGACAGATGGACGTTGAGGGAAGGGGAGGGAGGGAGAGATAGACGTTGAGGGAAGGGGAGGGTGGGACAGATAGACGTTGAGGGAAGGGGAGGGAGGGAGAGATTGACGTTGAGGGAAGGGGAGGGAGGGACAGATTGACGTTGAGGGAGGGACAGATTGACGTTGATGGAAGGGGAGGGAGGGACAGATAGACGTTGAGGGAAGGGGAGGGTGGGACAAATAGACGTTGAGGGAAGGGGGAGGGAGGGACAGATAGACGTTGAGGGAAGGGGAGGGTGGGACAGATAGACGTTGAGGGAAGGGGAGGGTGGGACAGATAGACGTTGAGGGAAGGGGAGGGTGGGACAAATAGACGTTGAGGGAAGGGGAGGGTGCGACAGATAGACGTTGAGGGAAGGGGAGGGTGGGACAAATAGACGTTGAGGGAAGGGGAGGGTGCGACAGATAGACGTTGAGGGAAGGGGAGGGTGGGACAGATAGACGTTGAGGGAAAGGGAGGGTGGGACAGATAGACGTTGAGGGAAGGGGAGGGTGGGACAGATAGACGTTGAGGGAAGGGGAGGGAGGGACAGATAGACGTTGAGGGGAGGGTGTGAGAGACGTTGAGGGAAGGGGAGGGTGGGACAAATAGACATTGAGGGAAGGGGGAGGGTGGGACAGATAGACGTTGAGGGAAGGGGAGGGTGGGACAGATAGACGTTGAGGGAAAGGGGAGGGTGGGACAGATAGACGTTGAGGGAAGGGGAGGGTGGGACAGATAGACGTTGAGGGAAGGGGGAGGGTGGGACAGATAGACGTTGAGGGAAGGGAGAGGGTGGGACAGATAGACGTTGAGGGAAGGGGAGGGTGGGACAGATAGACGTTGAGGGAAGGGGAGGGTGGGACAGATAGACGTTGAGGGAAGGGGAAGGGTGGGACAGATAGACGTTGAGGGAAGGGGAGAGTGGGACAGATAGACGTTGAGGGAAGGGGAAGGGTGGGACAGATAGACGTTGAGGGAAGGGGAAGGATGGGACAGATAGACGTTGAGGGAAGGGGGAGTGTGGGACAGATAGACGTTGAGGGAAGGGGAGGGAGGGACAGATAGACGTTGAGGGAAGGGGAGGGTGGGACAGATAGACATTGAGGGAAGGGGAGGGTGGGACAGATAGACGTTGAGGGAAGGGGAGGGTGGGACTGGTTTGCCGCACGCTCCTTCCGCTGCCTGCGCTCGCTCTCTGCACGCAATTGGCGACGAGACTCGAGGGGCTCAGTGCCCCTCCCGGATGCACTCCCTCCACTGAGGGCGGACTGGTCTTTGGGCCCAGGGACTCCCAGGTGTGGGTGGGGGATGTTGCACTGTATCAGGGGAGGGGTGTATCCCTTGTAACGTCCCCTCTGCCCCACCTTTGGCTCGTTTTGCCCGTGGAAGGAGTTCCGAGTAGAGCGCTTGGCTTTGGGGAGTCGCGTGTCTGGGGGGGACATGCGGACAATGTGGCCCTGCCCAGCGGAGCTGGTCGAGTGTGGTCAGTGCTTTGATGCTGGGGATGTCGGGCCTGGCTTGTGATTGTTAAACCTTGGCGAATAAACCGACTAGTTCTTAATAGCAATGTGTTGTTACGAATTCTGAAGCAAAGCGGGGCTTGGGGGTTAATATATTAGCGTGGATAGAAGATTGGCTGACAAGCAGAGAAGAGAGAGTGGGGGGGTAAATGGTTCATTTTCGGGATGGCGATCAGTGAGCAGTGAGGTGCCGCAGGGATCAGTGCTGGGCCCCCAGCTATTTACAATCTATATTAACGACTTGGAGGAGGGGACCGAGTGTAATGTAACCAAGTTTGCTGAAGATACAAAGATGGGAGGAAAAGCAACGTGTGAGGAGGACACAATAAACCTACAAAAGGACACAGACCGGGCTCAGCGAGTGGGCAAAAATTTGGCCGATGGGAGTATAATGTCGGGAAAGTGTGAGGTCGTGCACTTTGGCAGAAAAAAAAATCGCAGAGCAAGTTATTGTTGAAAGGGAGAAAGATTACAAAGTGCGGCAGTACAGCGGGACCTGGGGGTTACTTGTACATGAAACACAAAAGGTTAGTATGCGGGTACAGCAAGTGATCAGGAAGGGCCAATGGTATCTGGGCCTTTATTGCAAAAGGGGATGGAGTATAAAAGCAGGGAAGTCTTGCTCCAGTTACACAGGGGTATTGGTGAGGCCACACCTGGAGTACTGCGTGCACAGTTCTGCTCTCCGTATTTACGCAAGGACGCACTTTGCTTTGGAGGCAGTTCAGAGAAGGTTCACTCGGTTGATTCCGGGGATAAGGGGGTTGACTTATGAGGAAAGGTTGAGGAGGTTGGGGCCTCTACTCATTGGAGTTCAGAAGAAGGAGAGGTGATCTGATGGAAACGTATCAGATTATGAGGGGGGCTCGACAAGGTGGATGCAGAGAGGATGTTCCCACTGATGGGGGGAGACTAGAACTAGGGGGCATGGTCTTAGAATAAGGGGCCGCCCATTGAAAACTGAGATGAGGAGGAATTCCTTCTCTCGGAGGGTTGTAAATCTGTGGAACTCGCTGCCTCAGAGAGCTGTGGGAGCCGGGACATTGAATATATTTAAGGCAGAGATGGACAGTTCCTGAACCGATAAGGGGGCGGGCAGGGAAGTGGAGCTGTGTCCATGATCGGATCAGGCCACGGTGGTGTTAAATGGCGGAGCAGGTTCGAGGGGCCGTATGGCCCCCCTCCTGCTCCTGTTTCTGGTGTCCTTATGAGCCCATGAAGCAAATATCGTACGGGTCTCATCCTTCTAAATCTGCTCTGCCTCTATATCCTGTTTTATACTACGGCGACCAGAAGTGTACTCGGCGCTCCCAAGTATAGTCGAACCCGGGCTTGATCCAGGTTGAGCAGAATGACACACTTCAATTCTACAGCTCTGGAAATAAACCCAAGTGCTGGGTTTGCTTTTGACATGCCTTGTTACGTTGCATTGCTCCCTTTGGTGTTCCGGCCCACTGCCCTCGAACCCCATTTGGACACGCATTTTGTCGAGCAGGCCGACCAAAATGGACCCGCCTCACACTGGTCCGTATTGTCGCTCGTTTGCCCGTTCCGCAAGTTTCTTCACGTGTCCTCCTGCGTGTCAGCCGTGTCCCAGGGAGCAGCATGCTCGCCTCTCAGTCAGGACTTTGTGGGTTCGGGTCCCACTCCAGGGACTTGAGCACCCGAAACCCAGGCCGACTCTCCCCAGTGCAGTACTGAGGGAGCGCCGCGCTGTCGGAGGGGCAGTACTGAGGGAGCCCCGCACTGTCGGAGGGGCAGTACTGAGGGAGCCCCGCACAGTCGGAAGGGCAGTACTGAGGGAGTGCCGCACTGTCGGAGGGGCAGTACTGAGGGAGTGCCGCACTGTCGGAGGGGCAGTACTGAGGGAGTGTCTCCCTGTCGGAGGGGCAGTACTGAGGGAGTGCCGCACTGTTGGAGGGGCAGTACTGAGGGAGTGCCGTACTGTCGGAGGGGCAGTACTGAGGGAGTGCCGCGCTGTCGGAGGGGCAGTACTGAGGGAGTGCCGCACTGTCGGAGGGGCAGTACTGAGGGAGTGCTGCACTGTCGGAGGGGCAGTACTGAGGGAGTGCCGCACTGTCGGAGGGGCAGTACTGAGGGAGCGCCGCGCTGTCGGAGGGGCAGTACTGAGGGAGCCCCGCACTGTCGGAGGGGCAGTACTGAGGGAGTGCCGCACTGTCGGAGGGGCAGTACTGAGGGAGTGCCGCACTGTCGGAGGGGCAGTACTGAGGGAGTGTCTCACTGTCGGAGGGGCAGTACTGAGGGAGTGCCGCACTGTCGGAGGGGCAGTACTGAGGGAGTGCCGCACTGTCGGAGGGGCAGTACTGAGGGAGTGTCTCACTGTCGGAGGGGCAGTACTGAGGGAGTGCCGTACTGTCGGAGGGGCAGTACTGAGGGAGTGTCTCACTGTCGGAGGGACAGGACTGAGGGAGTGTCTCACTGTCGGAGGGGCAGTACTGAGGGAGTGTCTCACTGTCGGAGGGGCAGTACTGAGGGAGTGCCGCACTGTCGGAGGGGCAGTGCTGAGGGAGCGCCGCACTGTCGGAGGGGCAGTACTGAGGGAGCGCCGCACTGTCGGAGGGGCAGTACTGAGGGAGTGCTGCACTGTCGGAGGGGCAGTGCTGAGGGAGTGCTGCACTGTCGGAGGGGCAGTGCTGAGGGAGCCCCGCACTGTCGGAGGGGCAGTACTGAGGGAGTGCTGCACTGTCAGAGGGGCAGTACTGAGGGAGTGCTGCACTGTCGGAGGGGCAGTACTGAGAGAGCCCCGCACTGTCGGAGGGGCAGTACTGAGGGAGTGACTGTCGGAGGGGCAGTACTGAGGGAGTGCCGCACTGTCGGAGGGGCAGTACTGAGGGAGCCCCGCACTGTCGGAGGGGCAGTACTGAGGGAGCCCCGCACTGTCGGAGGGGCGGTACTGAGGGAGCGCCGCACTGTCGGAGGTGCCATCTTTCGGGATGAGACGTTAAACCGAGGCCCCGTCTACCCTCTCGGGTGTACGTAGAAAGATCCCATGGGCCACTATTTGGAAGAAGAGCAGGGGGAGTTCTCCCCGGGGTCCTGGGGCCAATATTTATCCCTCGACCAACATCACTGGAACAGATGATCCGGGTCATTATCACCTCGCTGTGTGCGGGAGCTTGCTGTGCGCAAATTGGCCCCCGCGATTCCCACAATACAACAGTGAGCGCACTCCCTAAAGTGCTTCATTGGCTGTGAGGCGCTTTGAGACATCCGGTGACCGTGAAAGGCGCTAGATAAACGCAAGTCTCTTCCTTTATCCCTGTATTAAGTCACAATCCCCCTCTCTGTTAACTCCAAGCTGTATTTATTAAAGGAAAGATGTGATTGTACGAAAGTGTAACAGGCTCGAGGGGCTGAATGGGCCTCCTCCTGTTCCTGTGTAACAGGCTCGAGGGGCTGAATGGGCCTCCTCCTGTTCCCTGTGTAACACACTCGAGGGGCTGAATGGGCCTCCTCCTGTTCCTGTGTAACAGGCTCGAGGGACTGAATGGGCCTCCTGTTCCTGTGTAACAGACTCGAGGGGCTGAATGGGCCTCCTCCTGTTCCTGTGTAACAGGCTCGAGGGGCTGAATGGGCCTCCTCCTGTTCCTGTGTAACAGGCTCGAGGGGCTGAATGGCCTCCTCCTTTTCCTGTGTAACAGACTCGAGGGGCTGAATGGGCCTCCTCCTGTTCCTGTGTAACAGGCTCGAGGGACTGAATGGGCCTCCTCCTGTTCCTGTGTAACAGACTCGAGGGGCTGAATGGGCCTCCTCCTGTTCCTGTGTAACAGGCTCGAGGGGCTGAATGGGCCTCCTCCTGTTCCTGTGTAACAGGCTCGAGGGACTGAATGGGCCTCCTCCTGTTCCTGTGTAACAGGCTCGAGGGGCTGAATGGGCCTCCTGTTCCTCTGTAACAGACTCGAGGGGCTGAATGGGCCTCCTCCTGTTCCTGTGTAACAGACTCGAGGGGCTGAATGGGCCTCCTCCTGTTCCTGTGTAACAGGCTCGAGGGGCTGAATGGGCCTCCTCCTGTTCCTGTGTAACAGGCTCGAGGGGCTGAATGGGCCTCCTCCTGTTCCTGTGTAACAGGCTCGAGGGACTGAATGGGTCTCCTCCTGTTCCCTGTGTAACAGGCTCGAGGGGCTGAATGGGCCTCCTCCTGTTCCTGTGTAACACACTCGAGGGACTGAATGGGCCTCCTCCTGTTCCTGTGTAACAGGCTCGAGGGACTGAATGGGTCTCCTCCTGTTCCCTGTGTAACAGGCTCGAGGGGCTGAATGGGCCTCCTCCTGTTCCCTGTGTAACAGGCTCGAGGGGCTGAATGGGCCTCCTCCTGTTCCTGTGTAACAGACTCGAGGGGCTGAATGGGCCTCCTCCTGTTCCTGTGTAACAGGCTCGAGGGGCTGAATGGGCCTCCTCCTGTTCCTGTGTAACAGGCTCGAGGGGCTGAATGGGACTCCTGTTCCTGTGTAACAGGCTCGAGGGACTGAATGGGCCTCCTCCTGTTCCTGTGTAACAGGCTCGAGGGGCTGAATGGGCCTCCTGTTCCTCTGTAACAGACTCGAGGGGCTGAATGAGCCTCCTCCTGTTCCTGTGTAACAGGCTCGAGGGACTGAATGGGCCTCCTCCTGTTCCTGTGTAACAGGCTCGAGGGGCTGAATGGGCCTCCTCCTGTTCCTGTGTAACAGGCTCGAGGGACTGAATGGGCCTCCTCCTGTTCCTGTGTAACAGGCTCGAGGGACTGAATGGGCCTCCTCCTGTTCCCTGTGTAACAGGCTCGAGGGGCTGAATGGGCCTCCTCCTGTTCCTGTGTAACACGCTCGAGGGGCTGAATGGGCCTCCTCCTGTTCCTGTGTAACAGGCTCGAGGGGCTGAATGGGCCTCCTCCTGTTCCCTGTGTAACAGGCTCGAGGGGCTGAATGGGCCTCCTCCTGTTCCTGTGTAACAGGCTCGAGGGACTGAATGGGCCTCCTCCTGTTCCCTGTGTAACAGGCTCGAGGGGCTGACTGGGCCTCCTCCTGTTCCTGTTCCTATTTCCCTCTGGCGCTGATCTCAGCACAGGCCAGAGGATGAAGGGGTGGGCTTTACCTGCTCTGTTACCACCTTCTCTGGAGACCCCCCCAAAGCCCTGGCTCACCCCCTCCTCGATCGTCTGGTCATGATGCAGCAAATTCCACGACCAGAGACTCTGTGTAACCCGAGACGTATTTAGCATCGATTCTGCCGAAATGCAACATCGCAACTGATTAAACCACTTGGATAAAATCTTGGCCCGATTCTGCGAGTGATCAGGGAACAAGAGGGCCTCTTCAACCCAAGGTGACACAGACCAGAGACTCACCTCCCTCCCCAGTTACAGACCCTGTTCCCCTATCGGAGGGGAGATTAACCCTCTCACCCACCTCCTCCCCAGTTACAGACCCTGTTCCCCTATCGGAGGGGGAATTAACCCTCTCACCCACCTCCCTCCCCAGTTACAGACCCTGTTCCCCTATCGGAGGGGGGATTAACCCTCTCACCCACCTCCCCCCCAGTTACAGACCCTGTTCCCCTATCGGAGGGGGGAATTAACCCTCTCACCCACCTCCCTCCCCAGTTACAGACCCTGTTCCCCTATCGGAGGGGGGAATTAACCCTCTCGCCCACCTCCCTCCCCAGTTACAGACCCTGTTCCCCTATCGGAGGGGGGGAGATTAACCCTCTCACCCACCTCCCTCCCCAGTTACAGACCCTGTTCCCCTATCGGAGGGGGGAATTAACCCTCTCACCCACCTCCCTCCCCAGTTACAGACCCTGTTCCCCTATCGGAGGGGGGAATTAACCCTCTCACCCACCTCCTCCCCAGTTACAGACCCTGTTCCCCTATCGGAGGGGGGATTAACCCTCTCGCCCACCTACTCCCAGTGTGTGAATGAGCCCGGGTTCCTGCTCCTGATCCCTGTCCAGTGACCCCTGGGTTAGGGAGGGGGGGTGTGTGTGAATCAGCCCGGGTTCCTGCCCCTGATCCCTGTCCAGTGACCCCTGGGTTAGGGAGGGAGGGGGGTGTGTGAATCAGCCCGGGTTCCTGCTCCTGATCCCTGTCCAGTGACCCCTGGGTTAGGGAGGGGGGGGGTGTGTGAATCAGCCCGGGTTCCTGCTCCTGATCCCTGTCCAGTGACCCCTGGGTTAGGGAGCGGGGGGTGTGTGAATCAGCCCGGGTTCCTGCTCCTGATCCCTGTCCAGTGACCCCTGGGTTAGGGAGGGAGGGGATTGTGTGAATCAGCCCGGGTTCCTGCTCCTGATCCCTGTCCACTGACCCCTGGGTTAGGGAGGGAGGGGGGGTGTGTGAATCAGCCCGGGTTCCTGCTCCTGATCCCTGTCCACTGACCCCTGGGTTAGGGAGGGAGGGGTGTATGTGAGGAGAGTTGCCCAGCTGGTAACTGGTTACGTGTTGGTGTGGGAGGTGTGGAGGGGGCTGAGCTGTTTTCGAAGAGGGTGTCCCCTCGGTGACTCCTGTCCTGTGGCTAAGTCGAGCTCTGCCGCCCCCAGCCTCCGGTTCCTGTGACATTTCCGAGCTCCTTGAACTCTGTGTCAGTGCCCGGGCAATGTTCCAGCACAAGGCGGGATATCGAGTGTCTGCTGTGTGTGTTCAACACTGTCCTCACTCAGCTACATCAACTGAGACATTGCTTCACTCGGGCTGGGTCAGGCTCACTCACACTCGCTCACTCTCACTCACACTTACACTCGCTCACTCACACTCACACACTCATTCTCACTCACTCACTCACACTCACTCACTCTCACTCACTCACACACACTCACACACGCTCACTCTCACTCACACTCACACTCGCTCACTCTCACTCACACTCACTCTCACTCACTCACACTCACACTCACACTCGCTCACTCTCACTCACACTCACACTCGCTCACTCACTCTCACACTCACACTCGCTCACTCTCACTCACACTCACACTCATTCTCACTCGCACTCACTCACACACGCTCACACACACTCTCACTCACATTCATTCTCACTCGCACTCACTCACACTCTCACTCACACTCATTCTCACTCGCACTCACTCACACTCGCACACATTCGCACTCACACTCACTCGCTCTCTCACTCACCCACGCACACACTCATTCTCACTCGCGCTCTCACTCACTCGCACTCTCACTCGCGCGCTCACTCACTCGCGCTCTCACTCACTCGCGCTCTCACTCACTCGCGCTCTCACTCACTCGCGCACGCACTCGCTGACACTCACTGACGCACTCACTGACACTCGCGCTCTCACTCACTCACTCGCTGACACTCACTCACTCGCTGACACTCACTCACTCGCTGACACTCACGCACTCACGCACTCGCTGACACTCACTCACGCACTCACTCACGCTCTCACTCACTCACTCGCTGACACTCACTCACTCACTCACACTCGCCGCCGCCCTGCGGCGGCCCCAGGCCTGGCCCCGGCCA
>NW_027252725.1:0-21825 GCF_044704955.1 Pristiophorus japonicus
TGTGACACTGTGACACTGAGACACAGAGACACAGAGACACAGAGACACAGATACACTAGGACACTGTGACACTGTGACACTGTGACACTGAGACACAGAGACACAGAGACACAGAGACACTGGGACACTGTGACACTGTGACACTGTGACACTGTGACACTGAGACACAGAGACACAGAGACACAGAGACACTGTGACACTGACACTGTGACACAGAGACACAGATACACAGAGACACTAGGACACAGGGACACTGTGACACAGAGACACAGATACACAGAGACACTAGGACACAGGGACACTGAGACACAGAGACACAGAGACACACAGACACTCGGACACTGAGACACTGAGACACAGAGACACTAGGACACTGAGACACTGTGACACTGTGACACTGAGACACAGAGACACAGAGACACTAGGACACAGGGACACTGAGACACAGAGACACAGAGACACTAGGACACTGTGACACTGTGACACTGTGACACTGAGACACAGAGACACAGAGACACAGAGACACTAGGACACAGGGACACTGAGACACTGTGACACTAGGACACTGAGACACTGTGACACTGTGACACTGTGACACTGAGACACAGAGACACAGAGACACTAGGACACAGGGACACTGAGACACAGAGACACAGAGACACTAGGACACTGTGACACTGTGACACTGTGACACTGAGACGCAGAGACACAGAGACACAGAGACACAGAGACACTAGGACACAGGGACACTGAGACACAGAGACACTAGGACACTGAGACACTGTGACACTGTGACACTGAGACACAGAGACACTAGGACACTGAGACACTGTGACACTGTGACACTGAGACACTGAGACACAGAGACACTAGGACACTGAGACACTGTGACACTGTGACACTGAGACACAGAGACACTAGGACACTGAGACACTGTGACACTGTGACACTGAGACACAGAGACACAGAGACACTAGGACACTGAGACACTGTGACACTGTGACACTGAGACACAGAGACACTAGGACACTGAGACACTGTGACACTGTGACACTGAGACACAGAGACACTAGGACACTGAGACACTGTGACACTGAGACACAGAGACACAGAGACACTAGGACACTGAGACACTGTGACACTGTGACACTGAGACACAGAGATACAGAGACACAGAGACACGAGGACACTGTGACACTGAGACACAGAGACACTAGGACACTGAGACACTGTGACACTGTGACACTGAGACACAGAGACACAGAGACACTAGGACACAGGGACACTGAGACACAGAGACACAGAGACACTAGGACACTGAGACACTGTGACACTGTGACACTGAGACACAGAGACACAGAGACACTAGGACACAGGGACACTGAGACACAGAGACACAGAGACACTAGGACACTGTGACACTGTGACACTGTGACACTGAGACACAGAGACACAGAGACACAGAGACACTAGGACACTGAGACACTGTGACACTGTGACACTGTGACACTGAGACACAGAGACACAGAGACACTAGGACACAGGGACACTGAGACACAGAGACACAGAGACACTAGGACACTGTGACACTGTGACACTGTGACACTGAGACACAGAGACACAGAGACACAGAGACACTAGGACACAGGGACACTGAGACACAGAGACACAGAGACAGTAGGACACTGTGACACTGTGACACTGTGACACTGAGACACAGAGACACAGAGACACAGAGACACTAGGACACAGGGACACTGAGACACAGAGACACTAGGACACTGAGACACTGTGACACTGTGACACTGTGACACTGAGACACAGAGACACAGAGACACTAGGACACAGGGACACTGAGACACAGAGACACAGAGACACTAGGACACTGTGACACTGTGACACTGTGACACTGAGACACAGAGACACAGAGACACAGAGACACTAGGACACAGGGACACTGAGACACAGAGACACAGAGACACTAGGACACTGTGACACTGTGACACTGTGACACTGAGACACAGAGACACAGAGACACAGAGACACTAGGACACAGGGACACTGAGACACAGAGACACTAGGACACTGAGACACTGTGACACTGTGACACTGTGACACTGAGACACAGAGACACAGAGACACTAGGACACAGGGACACTGAGACACAGAGACACAGAGACACTAGGACACTGTGACACTGTGACACTGTGACACTGAGACACAGAGACACAGAGACACAGAGACACTAGGACACAGGGACACAGAGACACAGAGACACAGAGACACTAGGACACTGTGACACTGTGACAATGTGACACTGAGACACAGAGACACAGAGACACAGAGACACTAGGACACAGGGACACTGAGACACAGAGACACAGAGACACAGAGACACAGAGACACGAGGTCACTATGACACTGAGACACAGAGACACTAGGACACTGAGACACTGTGACACTGAGACACAGAGACACAGAGACACTAGGACACTGAAACACTGTGACACTGTGACACTGAGACACAGAGACACTAGGACACTGAGACACTGTGACACTGTGACACTGAGACACAGAGACACTAGGACACTGAGACACTGGGACACTGTGACACAGAGACACAGACACTCGGACACTGAGACACTGTGACACTGTGACACTGAGACACAGAGACACAGAGACACGAGGACACTGTGACACTGAGACACAGAGACACTAGGACACTGAGACACTGTGACACTGTGACACTGAGACACAGAGACACAGAGACACTAGGACACAGGGACACTGAGACACAGAGACACTGGGACACTGAGACACTGTGACACTGTGACACTGTGACATTGAGACACAGAGACACAGAGACACAGAGACACTAGGACACAGGGACACTGAGACACAGAGACACTAGGACACTGAGACACTGTGACACTGAGACACAGAGACACTAGGACACTGAGACACTGTGACACTGTGACACTGAGACACAGAGACACTACGACACTGAGACACTGTGACACTGAGACACAGAGACACAGAGACACAGAGACACGAGGACACTGTGACACTGAGACACAGAGACACTAGGACACTGAGACACAGAGACACAGAGACACAGAGACACTAGGACACTGAGACACTGTGACACTGTGACACTGAGACACAGAGACACAGAGACACAGAGACACGAGGACACTGTGACACTGTGACACTGAGACACAGAGACACAGAGACACAGAGACACTAGGACACTGAGACACTGTGACACTGTGACACTGTGACACTGAGACACTGAGACACAGAGACACAGAGACACTAGGACACAGGGACACTGAGACACAGAGACACAGAGACACAGAGACACAGAGACACGAGGACACTGAGACACTGTGACACTGTGACACTGTGACACTGAGACACAGAGACACAGAGACACGAGGACACTGTGACACTGAGACACAGAGACACTAGGACACTGAGACACTGTGACACTGAGACACAGAGACACAGAGACACAGAGACACTAGGACACTGAGACACTGTGACACTGTGACACAGAGACACAGAGACACAGAGACACGAGGACACTGAGACACTGTGACACTGTGACACTGTGACACTGAGACACAGAGACACAGAGACACTAGGACACAGGGACACTGAGACACAGAGACACTAGGACACTGAGACACAGAGACACTAGGACACAGGGACACTGAGACACAGAGACACTAGGACACTGAGACACTGTGACACTGAGACACAGAGACACAGAGACACAGAGACACTAGGACACTGAGACACTGTGACACTGTGACACTGAGACACAGAGACACAGAGACACAGAGACACGAGGACACTGTGACACTGTGACACTGAGACACAGAGACACAGAGACACAGAGACACTAGGACACTGAGACACTGTGACACTGTGACACTGTGACACTGAGACACTGAGACACAGAGACACAGAGACACTAGGACACAGGGACACTGAGACACAGAGACACAGAGACACAGAGACACAGAGACACGAGGACACTGAGACACTGTGACACTGTGACACTGTGACACTGAGACACAGAGACACAGAGACACGAGGACACTGTGACACTGAGACACAGAGACACTAGGACACTGAGACACTGTGACACTGAGACACAGAGACACAGAGTCACAGAGACACTAGGACACTGAGACACTGTGACACTGTGACACAGAGACACAGAGACACAGAGACACGAGGACACTGAGACACAGAGACACTAGGACACTGAGACACTGTGACACTGAGACACAGAGACACTAGGACACTGAGACACTGTGACACTGAGACACAGAGACACAGAGACACAGAGACACTAGGACACTGAGACACTGTGACACTGTGACACAGAGACACAGAGACACAGAGACACGAGGACACTGAGACACTGTGACACTGTGACACTGTGACACTGAGACACAGAGACACAGAGACACTAGGACACAGGGACACTGAGACACAGAGACACTAGGACACTGAGACACAGAGACACTAGGACACAGGGACACTGAGACACAGAGACACTAGGACACTGAGACACTGTGACACTGAGACACAGAGACACAGAGACACAGAGACACTAGGACACTGAGACACTGTGACACTGTGACACTGAGACACAGAGACACAGAGACACTAGGACACTGAGACACTGTGACACTGTGACACTGAGACACAGTGACACAGAGACACAGAGACACGAGGACACTGAGACACAGAGACACTAGGACACAGGGACACTGAGACACAGAGACACTAGGACACTGAGACACTGTGACACTGAGACACAGAGACACTAGGACACTGAGACACTGTGACACTGAGACACAGAGACACAGAGACACAGAGACACTAGGACACTGAGACACTGTGACACTGTGACACAGAGACACAGAGACACGAGGACACTGAGACACTGTGACACTGTGACACTGTGACACTGAGACACAGAGACACAGAGACACTCGGACACAGGGACACTGAGACACTAGGACACTGAGACACAGAGACACTAGGACACAGGGACACTGAGACACAGAGACACTAGGACACTGAGACACTGTGACACTGAGACACAGAGACACAGAGACACAGAGACACTAGGACACTGAGACACTGTGACACTGTGACACTGAGACACAGAGACACAGAGACACTAGGACACTGAGACACTGTGACACTGAGACACTGAGACACAGAGACACAGAGACACTAGGACACTGAGACACTGTGACACTGTGACACAGAGACACAGAGACACAGAGACACGAGGACACTGAGACACTGTGACACTGTGACACTGTGACACTGAGACACAGAGACACAGAGACACTAGGACACAGGGACACTGAGACACAGAGACACTAGGACACTGAGACACAGAGACACTAGGACACAGGGACACTGAGACACAGAGACACTAGGACACTGAGACACTGTGACACTGAGACACAGAGACACAGAGACACAGAGACACTAGGACACTGAGACACTGTGACACTGTGACACTGAGACACAGAGACACAGAGACACTAGGACACTGAGACACTGTGACACTGTGACACTGAGACACAGTGACACAGAGACACAGAGACACGAGGACACTGAGACACAGAGACACTAGGACACAGGGACACTGAGACACAGAGACACTAGGACACTGAGACACTGTGACACTGAGACACAGAGACACTAGGACACTGAGACACTGTGACACTGAGACACAGAGACACAGAGACACAGAGACACTAGGACACTGAGACACTGTGACACTGTGACACAGAGACACAGAGACACGAGGACACTGAGACACTGTGACACTGTGACACTGTGACACTGAGACACAGAGACACAGAGACACTCGGACACAGGGACACTGAGACACTAGGACACTGAGACACAGAGACACTAGGACACAGGGACACTGAGACACAGAGACACTAGGACACTGAGACACTGTGACACTGAGACACAGAGACACAGAGACACAGAGACACTAGGACACTGAGACACTGTGACACTGTGACACTGAGACACAGAGACACAGAGACACTAGGACACTGAGACACTGTGACACTGTGACACTGAGACACAGTGACACAGAGACACAGAGACACGAGGACACAGGGACACAGAGACACAGAGACACTAGGACACTGAGACACTGTGACACTGTGACACAGAGACACAGAGACACAGAGACACGAGGACACTGAGACACTGTGACACTGTGACACTGTGACACTGAGACACAGAGACACAGAGACACTAGGACACAGGGACACTGAGACACAGAGACACTAGGACACTGAGACACTGTGACACTGTGACACAGAGACACAGAGACACAGAGACACGAGGACACTGAGACACTGTGACACTGTGACACTGTGACACTGAGACACAGAGACACAGAGACACTAGGACACAGGGACACTGAGACACAGAGACACTAGGACACTGAGACACTGTGACACTGTGACACAGAGACACAGAGACACAGAGACACGAGGACACTGAGACACTGTGACACTGTGACACTGTGACACTGAGACACAGAGACACAGAGACACTAGGACACAGGGACACTGAGACACAGAGACACTAGGACACTGAGACACAGAGACACTAGGACACAGGGACACTGATACACAGAGACACTAGGACACTGAGACACTGTGACACTGAGACACAGAGACACAGAGACACAGAGACACTAGGACACTGAGACACTGTGACACTGTGACACTGAGACACAGAGACACAGAGACACTAGGACACTGAGACACTGTGACACTGTGACACTGAGACACAGTGACACAGAGACACAGAGACACGAGGACACAGGGACACTGAGACACAGAGACACTAGGACACTGAGACACTGTGACACTGTGACACTGAGACACAGAGACACTAGGACACTGAGACACTGTGACACTGTGACACTGTGACACTGAGACACAGAGACACAGAGACACTAGGACACAGGGACACTGAGACACAGAGACACTGAGACACTGTGACACTGAGACACAGAGACACAGAGACACTAGGACACTGAGACACTGTGACACTAGGACACAGGGACACAGAGACACAGAGACACTAGAACACAGGGACACTGAGACACTGAGACACAGAGACACTAGGACACTGAGACACTGTGACACTGTGACACTGTGACACTGAGACACAGAGACACTAGGACACTGTGACTCTGTGACACTGAGACGCAGAGACACAGAGACACTAGGACACAGGGACACTGAGACACAGAGACACTAGGACACTGAGACACTGTGACACTGAGACACAGAGACACTAGGACACTGAGACACTGTGACACTGAGACGCAGAGACACAGAGACACTAGGACACAGGGACACTGAGACACAGAGACACTAGGACACTGAGACACTGTGACACTGAGACACAGAGACACTAGGACACTGAGACACTGTGACACTAGGACACAGGGACACAGAGACACAGAGACACTAGGACACAGGGACACTGAGACACTGAGACACAGAGACACTAGGACACTGAGACACTGTGACACTGTGACACTGAGACACTGTGACACTGTGACACTGAGACACTGTGACACTGTGACACTGAGACACAGAGACACAGAGACACTAGGACACTGTGACACTGTGACACTGAGACGCAGAGACACAGAGACACTAGGACACAGGGACACTGAGACACAGAGACACTAGGACACTGAGACACTGTGACACTGAGACACAGAGACACTAGGACACTGAGACACTGTGACACTAGGACACAGGGACACAGAGACACAGAGACACTAGGACACAGGGACACTGAGACACTGAGACACAGAGACACTAGGACACTGAGACACTGTGACACTGTGACACTGAGACACAGAGACACTAGGACACTGAGACACTGTGACACTGAGACACAGAGACACTAGGACACTGAGACACTGTGACACTGAGACGCAGAGACACAGAGACACTAGGACACAGGGACACTGAGACACAGAGACACTAGGACACTGAGACACTGTGACACTGAGACACAGAGACACTAGGACACTGAGACACTGTGACACTAGGACACAGGGACACAGAGACACAGAGACACTAGGACACAGGGACACTGAGACACTGAGACACAGAGACACTAGGACACTGAGACACTGTGACACTGTGACACTGAGACACAGAGACACTAGGACACTGAGACACTGTGACACTGTGACACTGAGACACAGAGACACAGAGACACTAGGACACTGTGACACTGTGACACTGAGACGCAGAGACACAGAGACACTAGGACACAGGGACACTGAGACACAGAGACACTAGGACACTGAGACACTGTGACACTGAGACACAGAGACACTAGGACACTGAGACACTGTGACACTAGGACACAGGGACACAGAGACACAGAGACACTAGGACACAGGGACACTGAGACACTGAGACACAGAGACACTAGGACACTGAGACACTGTGACACTGTGACACTGAGACACAGAGACACTAGGACACTGAGACACTGTGACACTGTGACACTGAGACACAGAGACACAGAGACACTAGGACACTGTGACACTGTGACACTGTGACACTGAGACACAGAGACACAGAGACACTAGGACACAGGGACAGTGAGACACAGAGACACAGAGACACTAGGACACTGAGACACTGTGACACTGTGACACTGAGACACAGAGACACAGAGACACTAGGACACAGGGACACTGAGACACAGAGACACAGAGACACGAGGACACTGAGACACTGTGACACTGTGACAGAGACACAGAGACAGAGACACAGAGACATTAGGACACATGGACACTGAGACACAGAGACACTAGGACACTGAGACACTGTGACACTGAGACACAGAGACACTAGGACACTGAGACACTGTGACACTGTGACACTGAGACACAGAGACACAGAGACACTAGGACACAGGGACACTGAGACACAGAGACACAGAGATACGAAGACACTGAGACACTGTGACACTGTGACACTGAGACACAGAGACACTAGGACACTGAGACACTGTGACACTGTGACACTGAGACACAGAGACACAGAGACACGAGGACACTGTGACACTGTGACACTGAGACACAGAGACACAGAGACACTAGGACACTGTGACACTGTGACACTGAGACAAAGAGACACAGAGACACAGAGACACTAGGACACAGGGACACTGAGACACAGAGACACAGAGACACTAGGACACTGTGACACTGTGACACTGAGACACAGAGACACAGAGACACAGAGACACTAGGACACAGGGACACTGAGACACAGAGACAGAGACACAGAGACACTACGACACAGGGACACTGAGACACAGAGACACTAGGACACTGAGACACTGTGACACTGAGACACAGAGACACTAGGACACTGAGACACTGTGACACTGTGACACTGAGACACAGAGACACAGAGACACTAGGACACTGTGACACTGTGACACTGAGACACAGAGACACAGAGACACTAGGACACTGTGACACTGTGACACTGAGACACAGAGACACAGAGACACTAGGACACTGTGACACTGTGACACTGAGACACAGAGACACAGAGACACAGAGACACTAGGACACAGGGACACTGAGACACAGAGACACAGAGACACTAGGACACTGAGACACTGTGACACTGTGACACTGAGACACAGAGACAGAGACACAGAGACACTAGGACACAGGGACACTGAGACACAGAGACAGAGACACAGAGACACTACGACACAGGGACACTGAGACACAGAGACACTAGGACACTGAGACACTGTGACACTGAGACACAGAGACACTAGGACACTGAGACACTGTGACACTGTGACACTGAGACACAGAGACACAGAGACACTAGGACACTGTGACACTGTGACACTGAGACACAGAGACACAGAGACACTAGGACACTGTGACACTGTGACACTGAGACACAGAGACACAGAGACACTAGTACACTGTGACACTGTGACACTGAGACACAGAGACACAGAGACACTAGGACACTGTGACACTGTGACACTGAGACACAGAGACACAGAGACACAGAGACACTAGGACACAGGGACACTGAGACACAGAGACACAGAGACACTAGGACACTGAGACACTGTGACACTGTGACACTGAGACACAGAGACAGAGACACAGAGACACTAGGACACAGGGACACTGAGACACAGAGACACAGAGACACAGAGACACTAGGACACTGTGACACTGTGACACTGAGACACAGAGACACAGAGACACTAGGACACAGGGACACTGAGACACAGAGACACAGAGACACTAGGACACTGAGACACTGTGACACTGTGACACTGAGACACAGAGACACAGAGACACAGAGACACTAGGACACTGTGACACTGTGACACTGAGACACAGAGACACAGAGACACTAGGACACAGGGACACTGAGACACAGAGACACAGAGACACTAGGACACTGAGACACTGTGACACTGTGACACTGAGACACAGAGACACAGAGACACTAGGACACAGGGACACTGAGACACAGAGACACAGAGACACAGAGACACTAGGACACTGTGACACTGTGACACTGAGACACAGAGACACAGAGACACTAGGACACAGGGACACTGAGACACAGAGACACAGAGACACTAGGACACTGAGACACTGTGACACTGTGACACTGAGACACAGAGACACAGAGACACAGAGACACTAGGACACTGTGACACTGTGACACTGAGACACAGAGACACAGAGACACTAGGACACAGGGACACTGAGACACAGAGACACAGAGACACTAGGACACTGAGACACTGTGACACTGTGACACTGAGACACAGAGACAGAGACACAGAGACACTAGGACACAGGGACACTGAGACACAGAGACACTAGGACACTGAGACACAGAGACACTGAGACACAGAGACACTAGGACACTGAGACACTGTGACACTGTGACACTGAGACACAGAGACACAGAGACACTAGGACACAGGGATACTGAGACACAGTGACACAGAGACACAGAGACACGAGGACACAGGGACACTGAGACACAGAGACACTAGGACACTGAGACACTGTGACACTGTGACACTGAGACACAGAGACACTAGGACACTGAGACACTGTGACACTGTGACACTGTGACACTGAGACACAGAGACACAGAGACACTAGGACACAGGGACACTGAGACACAGAGACACTAGGACACTGAGACACTGTGACACTGAGACACAGAGACACTAGGACACTGAGACACTGTGACACTTGGACACAGGGACACAGAGACACAGAGACACTAGAACACAGGGACACTGAGACACTGAGACACAGAGACACTAGGACACTGGGACACTGTGACACTGTGACACTGAGACACAGAGACACTAGGACACTGAGACACTGTGACACTGTGACACTGTGACACTGAGACACAGAGACACAAGACACTAGGACACAGGGACACTGAGACACAGAGACACTAGGACACTGAGACACTGTGACACTGAGACACAGAGACACTAGGACACTGAGACACTGTGACACTAGGACACAGGGACACAGAGACACAGAGACACTAAGACACAGGGACACTGAGACACTGAGACACAGAGACACTAGGACACTGAGACACTGTGACACTGTGACACTGAGACACAGAGACACTAGGACACTGAGACACTGTGACACTGTGACACTGAGACACAGAGACACAGAGACACTAGGACACTGTGACACTGTGACACTGTGACACTGAGACACAGAGACACAGAGACACTAGGACACAGGGACAGTGAGACACAGAGACACAGAGACACTAGGACACTGAGACACTGTGACACTGAGACACAGAGACACAGAGACACAGAGACACTAGGACACAGGGACACTGAGACACAGAGACACAGAGACACGAGGACACTGAGACACTGTGACACTGTGACACTGAGACACAGAGACAGAGACACAGAGACACTAGGACACAGGGACACTGAGACACAGAGACAGAGACACAGAGACACTACGACACAGGGACACTGAGACACAGAGACACTAGGACACTGAGACACTGTGACACTGAGACACAGAGACACTAGGACACTGAGACACTGTGACACTGTGACACTGAGACACAGAGACACAGAGACACTAGGACACTGTGACACTGTGACACTGAGACACAGAGACACAGAGACACTAGGACACTGTGACACTGTGACACTGAGACACAGAGACACAGAGACACTAGTACACTGTGACACTGTGACACTGAGACACAGAGACACAGAGACACTAGGACACTGTGACACTGTGACACTGAGACACAGAGACACAGAGACACAGAGACACTAGGACACAGGGACACTGAGACACAGAGACACAGAGACACTAGGACACTGAGACACTGTGACACTGTGACACTGAGACACAGAGACAGAGACACAGAGACACTAGGACACAGGGACACTGAGACACAGAGACACAGAGACACAGAGACACTAGGACACTGTGACACTGTGACACTGAGACACAGAGACACAGAGACACTAGGACACAGGGACACTGAGACACAGAGACACAGAGACACTAGGACACTGAGACACTGTGACACTGTGACACTGAGACACAGAGACACAGAGACACAGAGACACTAGGACACTGTGACACTGTGACACTGAGACACAGAGACACAGAGACACTAGGACACAGGGACACTGAGACACAGAGACACAGAGACACTAGGACACTGAGACACTGTGACACTGTGACACTGAGACACAGAGACACAGAGACACTAGGACACAGGGACACTGAGACACAGAGACACAGAGACACAGAGACACTAGGACACTGTGACACTGTGACACTGAGACACAGAGACACAGAGACACTAGGACACAGGGACACTGAGACACAGAGACACAGAGACACTAGGACACTGAGACACTGTGACACTGTGACACTGAGACACAGAGACACAGAGACACAGAGACACTAGGACACTGTGACACTGTGACACTGAGACACAGAGACACAGAGACACTAGGACACAGGGACACTGAGACACAGAGACACAGAGACACTAGGACACTGAGACACTGTGACACTGTGACACTGAGACACAGAGACAGAGACACAGAGACACTAGGACACAGGGACACTGAGACACAGAGACACTAGGACACTGAGACACAGAGACACTGAGACACAGAGACACTAGGACACTGAGACACTGTGACACTGTGACACTGAGACACAGAGACACAGAGACACTAGGACACAGGGATACTGAGACACAGTGACACAGAGACACAGAGACACGAGGACACAGGGACACTGAGACACAGAGACACTAGGACACTGAGACACTGTGACACTGTGACACTGAGACACAGAGACACTAGGACACTGAGACACTGTGACACTGTGACACTGTGACACTGAGACACAGAGACACAGAGACACTAGGACACAGGGACACTGAGACACAGAGACACTAGGACACTGAGACACTGTGACACTGAGACACAGAGACACTAGGACACTGAGACACTGTGACACTTGGACACAGGGACACAGAGACACAGAGACACTAGAACACAGGGACACTGAGACACTGTGACACAGAGACACTAGGACACTGGGACACTGTGACACTGTGACACTGAGACACAGAGACACTAGGACACTGAGACACTGTGACACTGTGACACTGTGACACTGAGACACAGAGACACAAGACACTAGGACACAGGGACACTGAGACACAGAGACACTAGGACACTGAGACACTGTGACACTGAGACACAGAGACACTAGGACACTGAGACACTGTGACACTAGGACACAGGGACACAGAGACACAGAGACACTAAGACACAGGGACACTGAGACACTGAGACACAGAGACACTAGGACACTGAGACACTGTGACACTGTGACACTGAGACACAGAGACACTAGGACACTGAGACACTGTGACACTGTGACACTGAGACACAGAGACACAGAGACACTAGGACACTGTGACACTGTGACACTGTGACACTGAGACACAGAGACACAGAGACACTAGGACACAGGGACAGTGAGACACAGAGACACAGAGACACTAGGACACTGAGACACTGTGACACTGAGACACAGAGACACAGAGACACAGAGACACTAGGACACAGGGACACTGAGACACAGAGACACAGAGACACTAGGACACTGAGACACTGTGACACTGTGACACTGAGACACAGAGACACAGAGACACTAGGACACTGTGACACTGTGACACTGTGACACTGAGACACAGAGACACAGAGACACTAGGACACAGGGACAGTGAGACACAGAGACACAGAGACACTAGGACACTGAGACACTGTGACACTGAGACACAGAGACACAGAGACACAGAGACACTAGGACACAGGGACACTGAGACACAGAGACACAGAGACACGAGGACACTGAGACACTGTGACACTGTGACACTGAGACACAGAGACAGAGACACAGAGACATTAGGACACAGGGACACTGAGACACAGAGACACTAGGACACTGAGACACTGTGACACTGAGACACAGAGACACTAGGACACTGAGACACTGTGACACTGTGACACTGAGACACAGAGACACAGAGACACTAGGACACAGGGAAACTGAGACACAGAGACACAGAGACACGAGGACACTGAGACACTGTGACACTGTGACACTGAGACACAGAGACACAGAGACACTAGGACACAGGGACACTGAGACACAGAGACACAGAGACACGAGGACACTGAGACACTGTGACACTGTGACACTGAGACACAGAGACACGAGGACACTGAGACACTGTGACACTGTGACACTGAGACACAGAGACACAGAGACACGAGGACACTGTGACACTGTGACACTGAGACACAGAGACACAGAGACACTAGGACACTGTGACACTGTGACACTGAGACGCAGAGACACAGAGACACAGAGACACTAGGACACAGGGACACTGAGACACAGAGACACAGAGACACTAGGACACTGTGACACTGTGACACTGAGACACAGAGACACAGAGACACAGAGACACTAGGACACATGGACACTGAGACACAGAGACACAGAGACACTAGGACACTGAGACACAGTGACACTGTGACACTGAGACACAGAGACAGAGACACAGAGACACTACGACACAGGGACACTGAGACACAGAGACACTAGGACACTGAGACACTGTGACACTGAGACACAGAGACAATAGGACACTGAGACACTGTGACACTGTGACACTGAGACACAGAGACACAGAGACACTAGGACACAGGGACACTGAGACACAGAGACACTAGGACACTGAGACACTGTGACACTGTGACACTGAGACACAGAGACACTAGGACACTGAGACACTGTGACACTGTGACACTGAGACACAGAGACACAGAGACACTAGGACACTGTGACACTGTGACACTGAGACACAGAGACACAGAGACACTAGGACACAGGGACACTGTGACACTGTGACACTGAGACACAGAGACAGAGACACAGAGACACTAGGACACAGGGACACTGAGACACAGAGACACAGAGACACTAGGAACTGTGACACTGTGACACTGAGACACAGAGACACAGAGACACTAGGACACAGGGACACTGAGACACAGAGACACAGAGACACTAGGACACTGAGACACTGTGACACTGTGACACTGAGACACAGAGACAGAGACACAGAGACACTAGGACACAGGGACACTGAGACACAGAGACACTAGGACACTGAGACACTGTGACACTGAGACACAGAGACACTAGGACACTGAGACACTGTGACACTGAGACACAGAGACACTAGGATACTGAGACACTGTGACACTGTGACACTGAGACACAGAGACACAGAGACACTAGGACACAGGGATACTGAGACACAGAGACACAGAGACACTAGGACACTGAGACACTGTGACACTGTGACACTGAGACACAGAGACACTAGGACACTGAGACACTGTGACACTGTGACACTGAGACACAGAGACACAGAGACACTAGGACACTGTGACACTGTGATACTGAGACACAGAGACACAGAGACACAGAGACACTAGGACACTGTGACACTGTGACACTGAGACACAGAGACACAGAGACACAGAGACACTAGGACACTGTGACACTGTGACACTGAGACACAGAGACACAGAGACACAGAGACACTAGGACACTGTGACACTGTGACACTGAGACACAGAGACACAGAGACACTAGGACACAGGGACAAAGGGACACTGAGACACAGAGACACAGAGACACAGAGACACAGAGACACTAGGACACTGTGACACTGAGACACAGAGACACAGAGACACAGAGACACTAGGACACTGTGACACTGTGACACTGAGACACAGAGACACAGAGACACTAGGACACAGGGACACTGAGACACAGAGACACAGAGACACGAGGACACTGAGACACTGTGACACTGTGACACTGAGACACAGAGACACGAGGACACTGAGACACTGTGACACTGTGACACTGAGACACAGAGACACAGAGACACGAGGACACTGTGACACTGTGACACTGAGACACAGAGACACAGAGACACTAGGACACTGTGACACTGTGACACTGAGACGCAGAGACACAGAGACACAGAGACACTAGGACACAGGGACGCTGAGACACGGAGACACAGAGACACTAGGACACTGTGACACTGTGACACTGAGACACAGAGACACAGAGACACAGAGACACTAGGACACAGGGACACTGAGACACAGAGACACAGAGACACTAGGACACAGGGACACTGAGACACAGAGACACAGAGACACGAGGACACTGAGACACTGTGACACTGTGACACTGAGACACAGAGACACGAGGACACTGAGACACTGTGACACTGTGACACTGAGACACAGAGACACAGAGACACGAGGACACTGTGACACTGTGACACTGAGACACAGAGACACAGAGACACTAGGACACTGTGATACTGTGACACTGAGACGCAGAGACACAGAGACACAGAGACACTAGGACACAGGGACACTGAGACACAGAGACACAGAGACACTAGGACACTGTGACACTGTGACACTGAGACACAGAGACACAGAGACACAGAGACACTAGGACACAGGGACACTGAGACACAGAGACACAGAGACACTAGGACACTGAGACACTGTGACACTGTGACACTGAGACACAGAGACAGAGACACAGAGACACTACGACACAGGGACACTGAGACACAGAGACACTAGGACACTGAGACACTATGACACTGTGACACTGAGACACAGAGACAGAGACACAGAGACACTACGACACAGGGACACTGAGACACAGAGACACTAGGACACTGAGACACTATGACACTGAGACACAGAGACAATAGGACACTGAGACACTGTGACACTGTGACACTGAGACACAGAGACACTAGGACACTGAGACACTGTGACACTGTGACACTGAGACACTGAGACACAGAGACACTAGGACACTGAGACACTGTGACACTGTGACACTGAGACACAGAGACACTAGGACACTGTGACACTGTGACACTGAGACACAGAGACACAGAGACACTAGGACACTGTGACACTGTGACACTGAGACACAGAGACACAGAGACACTAGGACACTGTGACACTGTGACACTGAGACACAGAGACACAGAGACACTAGGACACTGTGACACTGAGACACAGAGACACAGAGACACTAGGACACTGTGACACTGTGACACTGAGACACAGAGACACAGAGACACTAGGACACTGTGACACTGTGACACTGAGACACAGAGACACAGAGACACTAGGACACAGGGACACTGAGACACAGAGACACAGAGACACTAGGACACTGAGACACTGTGACACTGTGACACTGAGACACAGAGACAGAGACACAGAGACACTAGGACACAGGGACACTGAGACACAGAGACACAGAGACACTAGGACACTGTGACACTGTGACACTGAGACACAGAGACACAGAGACACTAGGACACAGGGACACTGAGACACAGAGACACAGAGACACTAGGACACTGAGACACTGTGACACTGAGACACAGAGACAGAGACACAGAGACACTAGGACACTGTGACACTGAGACACAGAGACACTAGGACACTGAGACACTGTGACACTGAGACACAGAGACACTAGGACACTGAGACACTGTGACACTGTGACACTGAGACACAGAGACACAGAGACACTAGGACACAGGGATACTGAGACACAGAGACACAGAGACACTAGGACACTGAGACACTGTGACACTGTGACACTGAGACACAGAGACACTAGGACACTGAGACACTGTGACACTGTGACACTGAGACACAGAGACACAAAGACACTAGGACACTGTGACAATGTGACACTGAGACACAGAGACACAGAGACACAGAGACACTAGGACACTGTGACACTGTGACACTGAGACACAGAGACACAGAGACACAGAGACACTAGGACACTGTGACACTGTGACACTGAGACACAGAGACACAGAGACACAGAGACACTAGGACACTGTGACACTGTGACACTGAGACACAGAGACACAGAGACACTAGGACACAGGGACACAGGGACACTGAGACACAGAGACACAGAGACACAGAGACACAGAGACACTAGGACACTGTGACACTGTGACACTGAGACACAGAGACACAGAGACACAGAGACACTAGGACACTGTGACACTGTGACACTGAGACACAGAGACACAGAGACAGTAGGACACAGGGACACAGGGACACTGAGACACAGAGACACAGAGACACTAGGACACTGAGACACCGTGACACTGTGACACTGTGACACAGAGACACTAGGACACTGAGACACTGTGACACTGTGACACAGAGACACAGAGACACAGAGACACTAGGACACAGGGACACTGAGACACAGAGACACTAGGACACTGAGACACTGTGACACTGTGACACTGAGACACAGAGACACAGAGACACTAGGACACAGGGATACTGAGACACAGAGACACAGAGACACTAGGACACTGAGACACTGTGACACTGTGACACTGAGACACAGAGACACTAGGACACTGAGACACTGTGACACTGTGACACTGAGACACAGAGACACAAAGACACTAGGACACTGTGACAATGTGACACTGAGACACAGAGACACAGAGACACAGAGACACTAGGACACTGTGACACTGTGACACTGAGACACAGAGACACAGAGACACTAGGACACTGTGACACTGTGACACTGAGACACAGAGACACAGAGACACAGAGACACTAGGACACTGTGACACTGTGACACTGAGACACAGAGACACAGAGACACTAGGACACAGGGACACAGGGACACTGAGACACAGAGACACAGAGACACAGAGACACAGAGACACTAGGACACTGTGACACTGTGACACTGAGACACAGAGACACAGAGACACAGAGACACTAGGACACTGTGACACTGTGACACTGAGACACAGAGACACAGAGACACTAGGACACAGGGACACAGGGACACTGAGACACAGAGACACAGAGACACTAGGACACTGAGACACAGAGACACAGAGACACAGAGACACTAGGACACTGTGACACTGTGACACTGAGACACAGAGACACAGAGACACTAGGACACAGGGACACAGGGACACTGAGACACAGAGACACAGAGACACTAGGACACTGAGACACTGTGACACTGTGACACAGAGACACTAGGACACTGAGACACTGTGACACTGTGACACAGAGACACAGAGACACAGAGACACTAGGACACAGGGACACAGAGACACAGAGACACTAGGACACAGGGACACAGGGACACTGAGACACAGAGACACAGAGACACTAGGACACTGAGACACTGTGACACTGTGACACAGAGACACTAGGACACTGAGACACTGTGACACTGTGACACAGAGACACAGAGACACAGAGACACTAGGACACAGGGACACTGAGACACAGAGACACTAGGACACTGAGACACTGAGACACTGTGACACTGAGACACAGAGAAACTAGGACACTGAGACACAGAGACACAGAGACACTAGGACACTGTGACACTGTGACACTGAGACACAGAGACACAGAGACACTAGGACACAGGGACACAGGGACACTGTGACACTGTGACACAGAGACACTTGGACACTGAGACACTGTGACACTGTGACACAGAGACACAGAGACACAGAGACACTAGGACACAGGGACACTGAGACACAGAGACACTAGGACACTGAGACACTGTGACACTGAGACACAGAGACACTAGGACACTGAGACACAGAGACACAGAGACACTAGGACACTGTGACACTGTGACACTGAGACACAGAGACACAGAGACACTAGGACACTGAGACACAGAGACACAGAGACACTAGGACACTGTGACACTGTGACACTGAGACACAGAGACACAGAGACACTAGGACACAGGGACACAGGGACACTGTGACACTGTGACACAGAGACACTAGGACACTGAGACACTGTGACACTGTGACACAGAGACACAGAGACACAGAGACACTAGGACACAGGGACACTGAGACACAGAGACACTAGGACACTGAGACACTGTGACACTGAGACACAGAGACACAGAGACACAGAGACACTAGGACACAGGGACACTGAGACACAGAGACACTAGGACACTGAGTGACAGAGACACAGAGACACTAGGACACTGTGACACTGTGACACTGAGACACAGAGACACAGAGACACTAGGACACAGGGACACAGGGACACTGTGACACTGTGACACAGAGACACTAGGACACTGAGACACTGTGACACTGTGACACAGAGACACAGAGACACAGAGACACTAGGACACAGGGACACTGAGACACTGAGACACTGAGACACAGAGACACTAGGACACTGAGATACTAGGACACAGGGACACTGAGACACAGAGACACAGAGACACTAGGACACAGGGACACTGAGACACTGAGACACAGAGACACAGAGACACAGAGACACAGAGACACTAGGACACAGGGACACTGAGACACAGAGACACTAGGACACTAGGACACTGTGACACTGTGACACTGAGACACAGAGACACTAGGACACTGAGACACTGTGACACTGTGACACAGAGACACAGAGACACAGAGATACTAGGACACAGGGATACTGAGACACTGAGACACAGAGACACAGAGACACTAGGACACAGGGACACTGAGAGACAGAGACACAGAGACACTAGGACACTGAGACACTGTGACACTGTGACACTGAGACACAGAGACACTAGGACACTGAGACACTGTGACACTGTGACACTGAGACACAGAGACACAGAGACACTGTGACACTGTGACACTGAGACACAGAGACACAGAGACACAGAGACACTAGGACACAGGGACACTGAGACACAGAGACACTAGGACACTGAGACACTGTGACACTGTGACACTGAGACACTGAGACACAGAGACACTAGGACACTGAGACACTGTGACACTGTGACACTGAGACACAGAGACACAGAGACACTAGGACACAGGGACACTGAGACACAGAGACACTAGGACACTGAGACACTGTGACACTGAGACACAGAGACACTAGGACACTGAGACACTGTGACACTGTGAC
>NW_027252726.1:0-21815 GCF_044704955.1 Pristiophorus japonicus
GAGAGCAAGAATCGGAGGGGGAGAAATAGACTGAGGGAGGAGAGGGGGTGAGAGAGGGAGAGAGACTGGAGAGAGGGTAAGGTTCAGACTGGGGGAGAGAGGGAAAGGGAGTGACTGCAGAAAAGGGAATGGATAGAGAGCGTGAGAGAGAGAGAAAGAGAGAGAAAGACTGGAGAGAGGTAGAGAAAGTGACTGTGGAGAGAGACTGTGGAGAGAGATGTGGAGAGAGATTGGAGATAGAGACTGGGAGAAAGAGAGTGAAAGAGAATGGGAGAGAGAGAGATTGGAGAAAGAGAGACTGGGGAGAGAAGGAGAGAGAGAGACTTGGAAGAGAGAGTGAGAGAGGTAGAGAGACTGGGGCAGAGAAAGAATCAGAGAGGGAGAGAGACTGAGCGGCAGAGCGACTGGAGAGAGCAAGAGATTGGGGTGTAGAGGGAAAGACAGGGGAGAGCGAGACACTGGTGAGAGAGTGAGACTGGAGAGAGGGTGAAAGAGGGAGA
The DNA here is from genome assembly GCF_044704955.1 of Pristiophorus japonicus. Lineage (NCBI taxonomy): Eukaryota > Metazoa > Chordata > Chondrichthyes > Pristiophoridae > Pristiophorus > Pristiophorus japonicus. The sequence goes on from NW_027252726.1 coordinate 501, forward strand.
GAAAGACTGGAGTAGAAAGAGACAGTGGAGAGACAGACTGGAGAGAGACAGTCTGTGGGAGAGAAAGAATTGGAGGGGGAGAAATAGTCTGAGGGGGCAAGAGGGGGTGAGAGAGGGAGAGAGAGAGACTGGAGAAAGAGAGACTGGAGAGAGCGAGAGGTTGAGACTGGAGGAGAAAGGGAAAGAGAGAGACTGCAGAAAAGGGAATGGATAGAGAGTGAGAGTGGGAGAAAGATTGGGTCGATGGGGAGAGATTGGGGAGGAAGAGAGAAAAAGGGAAACTGGGGATAGAGAGAGACTGAGGAGAGAGATAGAGAGAGGGAGAGGGGGAGGGTTTGAGAGAGGGAGAGAGAGAGACTGGAGAAAGAGAGACTGGAGAGAGGGAAAGGTTGAGACTGGGGGAGAGAGGGAAAGAGACAGACTGCAGGAGAAGGGACTGGATAAAGAGAGAGAGCGAGAGAGTGAGAGAGAGAGAAAGACTGGATTGAGAGAGAGACTAGGGTGGAACAGAGAGAGAGAGAGCGACAAACTGGGGATAGAGAGAGAGACTGAAGAGAGAGATAGAGAAAGGGACTCGGGGAGAGATAGAGGGCGAGGCTGAGTGAGCGAAAGAAGCAGGGTGAAAGAGAAATATAGAGGGATTGGGGACAGAGAGGGAGACGGATTTGGGGAGAGAGAGAGACTGGGTAAGAGGGAGAGAGAGACGAAGAGAGAGAGTGAAAGAGACTGGGAGAGAGAAATAATCAGAGAGAGAGAGATTGAGGGGAAGAGCGACTGAAGAGAGTGAGACTGGAGAGAGAGAGAGAGAGAGTGAGACTCAAGAAAGAGAGACTGAAGAGAGAAAGAGATCGGTGTGGAGAGCGAGAGACTGGGGAGAGTGAGAGACTGGTGAGAGGGAGAGAGAGACTTGGAAGAGAGTGAAAGAGAGAGATTGGGTAGAAGGAAACAGTGTGGAAATAAAGACTGGAGAGAGACAATCTCTGGGAGAGAAAGAATCGGAGGGGGAGAGGTAGACTAACGGCCGGGGTGGGGGGAGGGTGAGGGAGAGAGAGAGACTGGAGAAAGAGAGACTGGAGCGAGGGAAAGGTTGAGACTGGGGGAGAGAGGGAAAGAGAGAGACTGCAGGAAAAGGGAATAGATAGATAAAGGGAGAGAGAGTGAGAGAAAGACTGGGCCGAGAGGGAAAGACTGGGGAGGAAGAAAGAGAGAGAGAGCGAGAGAGAGACTGGGGATAGAGAGAGTCTGAGGAGTGAGAGTGAGGGACTCAGGGAGAGGTAGAGGGCGAGGCTGAGTGAGAGAGAAAAACAGGGAGAAAGAGAAAGCGAGATGAACTGGGGGACAGAGAGGGCGAGGGAGAGAAACTGGGAGAGAGGGACTGAGGGGAGAAAGAGAGAGACTGGGAGAGTCAGAGAGTGAGTGAGTGAGAGAGAGAAAGACTGGGGAGAGAGAGACTGGGAGAGAGAGAGAGAGAGAGAGAGAGAGAGAGAGAGACTGGCAAAAGAGAGACTGGGGAGAGAGAGAGAGACTGTGAAGAGAGACTGTGGAGAGAGACTGTGGAGAGAGGGAGACTGGGAGAAAGAGAGTGAAAGAGAATGGGAGAGAGAGACAGAGATTGGAGAAAGAGAGACTGGGGAGAGACTGTGGAGAGAGACTGTGGAGAGAGAGAGAGAGAGAGAGAGAGAGAAAGAGAGACTGGGGAGAGAGAGAGAAAGAGAGAGAGACTTGGAAGAGAGAGTGAGAGAGGTAGAGAGACTGGGGCAGAGAAAGAATCAGAGAGGGAGAGAGACTGAACAGCAGAGCGACTGGAGAAAGCAAGAGATTGGGATGTAGAGGGAAAGACTGGGGAGAGCGAGAGACTGGTGAGAGAGAGAGAGACTGGAGAGAGGGTGAAATAGGAATAGAGAGAGACTGGAGTCGAAAGAGACAATGGAGAGACAGACTGGAGAGAGACAGTCTGTGGGAGAGAAAGATTTGGAGGGGGAGAAATAGACTGATGGGGAGAGATGGGGTGAGAGAGGGAGAGAGAGAGAGAGAGAGAGAGACTGGAGAAATAGAGACTGGAGAGAGGGAGAGGTTGAGACTGGAGTAGAGAGGGAAAGAGAGAGACTGCAGAAAAGGGAATGGATAGAGAGAGAGAGAGAGAGTGAGAGTGGGAGAAAGATTGGGTCAAGGGGGAGAGACTGGAATGGAAGAGCGCGAGAGAGTAACTGGGGATACAGAGAGACTGAGGAGAAAGATAGAGAGAGGGACTCGGGGAGAGATGGAGGGCGAGGCTGAGTTAGAGAGAGAAACACGGAGAAAGAGTAAGAGAAACGGACTGGGGGACAGAGATGGAGAGGGACTCGGGGAGAGCGAGAGAAACTGGGAGGGAGAGAGAGTGAAGGAGATTGGGAGAGAGAGAGGGATTGGAGAAAGAGAGACTGGAGAGAGAGAGGGAGAGAGAGAGGGAGAGAGAGAGAGAGACTTTGAAGAGAGAGTGAGAGAGGTGGAGAGAGAGAGACTGGGGGAGAGAACGAATCAGAGAGGGAGAGATAGACTGAGGGGCAGAGCGACTGGAGAGAGAGAGAAACTGGAGAATGAAAGACCGGAGAGAAAAAGAGATTGGTGTGTACAGGGAGAAAGTGGGGAGAGGGTGAAAGAGGGAGAGAGAGAGACAGAAGAGAAAGTGAAAGAGAGAGACTGGGGTAGAAAGAGACAGTGTGGAGACATAGACTGGAGAGAGACAGTCAATGCGAGAGAAATAATCTGCGGGGGAGAGACAGACAGAGGAGGCAGAGGGGGTGAGAGAGGGAGAGAGACAGACTGGAGAAAGAGAGACTGGAGAGAGGGAAAGGTGGAGACTGGGGGAGAGAGGGAAAGAGACAGACTGCAGGAGAAGGGAATGGATAAAGAGAGAGAGAGAGAGTGAAAGAGAGAAAGACTGGGTCGAGAGAGAGACTGAGGGGGGACAGAGAGGTAGAGGGCGAGGCTGAGTGAGAAAGAGAAATAGGGAGAAAGAGAAAGCGAGATGGACTGGGGGAGAGAGAGAGAGGGACTAGAGGAGAGAGAGAGAAACTGGGGGAGAGAGACTGGGGGAGAGAGACTGGGGGAGAGAGAGGGAGAGGGACTGGGGGAGAGAGAGAGAAACTGGGAGGGAGAGAGAGAGAAACTGGGAGGGAGAGAGGGAGAGGGACTAGGGGAGAGAGAGAGACTGGAGAAAGAGAGACTGGAGAGAAAGAGACTGGAGTGGGGAGAGAGGGAGAGGGACTAGGGGAGAGAGAGAGAAACTGGGAGAGAGAGACTGGGGGAGAGAGACTGGGGAAGAGAGTGATAGAGAGAGAGAGAGAGAGGGACTGGGGAGAGAGAGAGACTGGGAGAGAGAGACTGGGGGAGAGAGACTGGGGGAGAGAGAGGGAGCGGGACTAGGGGAGAGAGAGAGAAACTGGGAGAGAGAGACTAGGGGAGAGAGACTGGGGGAGAGAGTGATAGAGAGAGAGAGAGAGAGGGGGGGACTGGGGAGAGAGAGAGACTGGGGAGAGAGAGACTGGGAGAGAGAGAGAAAGAAAGACTGGGGAGAGAGAGAGAGACTGGGGAGAGAGAGAGACTGGGAGAGAGAGAGATAAAGAGAGAGAGAGAGAGAGAGAGGAGGACTGGGGAGAGAGAGAGACTGGGGAGAGAGAGACTGGGAGAGAGAGACTGGGAGAGAGAGAGAGAGAAAGAGACTAGGAGAGAGACTAGCAAAAGAGAGACTGGGGAATAGAGAGAGACTTGGAAGAGATCGTGAGAGAGGTGGAGAGAGAGAGTGGGGGAGATAAACAATCAGAGAGGGAGAGATAGACTGAGGGGCAGAATGACTGGTGAGAGAGATTGGAGAATGACAGACTGGAGCAAGAGGGAGAGACTGGGGAGAGCAAGAGACTGGGGCGAGGGAGAAAGAGGGAGGGAGAGACTTGGAAGAGAGAGGGAAAGAGAGAGATGGGGGTAGAAAGAGACAGTGTGGAGAGAGAGATTGGAGAGAGCTAGTCTGTGGGAGAGAAATAATCTGAGGGGGAGATATAGACTAGGGGTGGGGGGGAGGTGGGGAGAGAGGGAGAGAGAGAGACTGGAGAAAGAAATACTGGAGAGAGGGAAAGGTAGAGACTGGGGGAGAGCGGGAAACAGAGAGACTGCAGGAAAAAGGAATGGATAGAGAGAGACAGAGAGACTGGGAGAGAGAGAGAGAGAAAGAGACTGGGAGAGAGAGGAGACTGGAGAAAGTGACTGGGGAGAGAGAGGGAGAGAGAGAGAGAGAGACTGGTGGAGAGTGTCTGGTGGAGAGAAAGAATAAGAGGGGGAGAGATTGACTGGGAGAGAGCGAGACTGGAGAGAGAGAGACTGGAGAAAGAGAGACTGGAGAGAAAGAGACTGGAGTGGAGAGGGAGACTAGGGAGAGGGAAATACTGGGGAGAGCGAGAGAAAGGGTGAGAGAGCGACTTGGAAGAGAGCGACTGGGGTAGAAAAGAAAGTGTGGCGAGACAGACAGTCTGTTACAGAGAAAGAATCAGAGGGGAAGAGATAGACTGAGGAGGGTGAAAGAGGGAAATAGAGAGACTGGAGAAAGGAAATGATTGAGACTGAGGGAGAGAGTGAAAGAGTGAGTCTACGGAAAAAGAGAATGAATAGATAGAGAGAGGGAGGAAGGGAGAGAGAGAGACTGGGTCGAGAGGAAAAGACTTGGGAGGGAGAAAGAGATAAATATAGACTGGGGATAGAGAGAGAGAGACTAAGGAGAAAGAGACAGGTAGAGGGACTTGGGGAGAGATAGAGGGTGAGCCTGAGTGAGTGAAAGAAGCAGGATGAAAGAGAAAGAGAGATGGACTGGGGACAGAGAGGGAGACGGACTCGGGGAGAGAGAGAGAGAGACTGGGGATAGAAAGAGACGGCGGGAGAGATAGATAAAGAGACTGGGAGAGAGACATTGGAGTAATAGAGACTGGAGAGAGAGAGGGAGAGAGACCTGGAAGAGAGAGTGAGAGAGGTGTAAGGAGAGACTGGGGGAGAGAAAGAATCAGAGAGGGAGAGATAGGCTAAGGGGGAGAGTGACTGGAGAGAGCGAGACTGGAGAGAGAGACTGGAGAGAGAGACTGGAGAGAAAAAGAGATTGGTGTGGAGAGGGAGAGACTGGGGAGAGGGAGAAAGAGGGAGAGAGAAGCTTGGAAGAGAGAGACTGGGGTAAAAAGAGATAGTGTGGAGAGAAAGACTGGAGAGAGAAAGTCTGTGGGAGATAAATAATCAGAGGGGGAGAGATAGACTAAGGGGAAGAGAGTGTGTGAGAGAAGGAGAGAGGGAGACTGGAGAAAGAGCGACTGGAGAGAGGGAAAGGTTGAGACTGGGGGAGCATGGCCAAGGTGGCCATCAACCGGTCCAGTCAGCAGGAGGTCGAGGAGGGTCGTTCAGCCCAACTGCGTGCCTCTCTTCCGCGGTTACATCCGAGCCAGTGTGTCCCGGGAGATGAAGCACGTGGTGTCCATCGGTACGCTCGCGGCCTTCCAAGTGCATCAAATTTTAATTTGAACCATTATTGTTAAAAGTTAATTTGTTTAAATTGTCGGTTTTAGTGCCCCATTTTTACATATGATTTATATTTGATTTACAGGTACAGCCAAAATAGTTGAGACTGGGTGAGAGAAGGAAAGAGAGAGACTGCAGGAAAAGGGAATAGATAGATAGATAGATAGATAGATAGATAGATAGATAGATAGATAGAGAGAGAGAGAGAGAGAGAGAGAGAGAGAAAGACTGGGTCGAGAGGCTGGGGAGGAAGAGAGAGAGGGAGAGACTGGGAACAGACAGAAACTGAGGGAAGAGATAGAGAGAGGGACTCGGGGAGAGATAGAGGGCGAGGCTGAGTGAGAGAGAAACACAGAGAAAGAGAGAGAGATTTGGGGCAGAGAAGGAATGGGACTCGTGGAGAGACAGAAACTGGGAAAGAATGGGAGAGAGAGACTGGGGAGAGAGAGAGAGAGAGAGGGAGGCTGTGGAGAGAGAAAGACTGGGAGAGAGAGAGAGAGGGAGACTGTGGAGAGGGAAAGACAGGGGAGAGTGAGACTGAGAGAGAGAGAGAGCAAGAGAGAGAAAGGGATTGGGAAAGAGAGACTGGAGAAAGAGACTGGGGGGAGAGAGGGGGAGAGAAAGACTTGGAAGAGAGTGAAAGAGGTACAGAGAGAGAAAGAATTAGAGAGGGAGAGATAGACAGGGGCAGAGTGACTGCTGAGAGAGAGAGAGAGACTGGGGAGAGGGAAAAATTGGGAGGGAGAGTGAGAGACTGGAGTAGAAAGAGACAATGGAGAGATAGACTGGAGTAAAACAGTCTGTGGGAGAGAATAAATGGGAGGGGCAGAGATAGACTGAGGGGGGAGGGGGTGAGAGTGGGAGAGAGAGACTGGAGAAAGAGAGACTGGGGTAAGGGAAAGTTTCAGACTGGGGAGTATGGAGGGACTCGGGGAGAGAGAGAGAAACTGGGAGATAGATAGAGAGACACTGGGAGAGAGAGACAGAGAGAGAGAGAGAGAGTGGTACTGGGAAAGACACGGGGGAGAGAGAGAACGATTGGGAGAGAGAGAGGAGGGCCAGAGCGAAGTTATTGGAGGCGGAAGGGAGAGAGAGGAGAGGGAAAAGGAGAGAGAGCAGGAGGGGAGTGGATATCAGGAACGGGGAGGGGGTGGGGGTGGAGGATAAAGTGTACATAGAGCACAGAGGGTACGGTGGAAGAACGTGTTACAGGTTTAAAGGGGGAAGTGAGAGCGAGAACGTGATCCAGATGGTAAGATGGATCATGTTCTACCAACTTTACACCTGCACCACGTCATTTTCTCGTGGTTGATTTTTGGAAAGCCCGGTGCGTGTGTGGCAAGTGAGATCATTGGACTGGACGAAATCCAGAAGTCACAACACTGTCACTATTCACTTCATACACAATAAACCTGTTACCAAACTGTGACCCACACACAATGCCCCATCCATGGGGGTGTGGTGGAGGGCAGAGTTCAGGAACTTGGGCGGCAGTGGCACAAACATATTTTGGTGGTGGGAGAAGGTCTTTACCTGCGAGGGTGGGCCCTCTCTGCTCCAAGTGAGCTCTGTTCTGTCTGGAGTCAGCAGTCAGAAGGGTTCAAATTGCACTTTGCAAAGTCACTGATTAAGTAGGCTGGGAAGATCTAATTACACATTCCAGAGAAACTGCTGGGCATGCCTTGTCCTCCAAGGGGACCAATCAGAACTTTCGTGTTACAAATAGATACACCCAAGTATTACACAATTGATGTTATAAATTGACCAAAAAGCTGTGCTGAGTTATTTTCCCAAACTGTGTAGTTTCAGTAAAGAGCGTGTCTTACCTCCTCTTCCGACGAGCTTCCTCCTGAATGAAATAAAACACAAATCTAAGTTACCAGAGACTGACCGTCCATATTCAGACAGCAGAATTTACACAAATTGTTACAAATGTGTGATACTCACTGCTGCCGACACAGAAAGAAAGAGAATATAACTGCGCTTTTTGATATGTAACAATGACCTGGTCTTTGGTTTGGAGAGTACCATTTTAAAATTTACAGATGGCACAAAATTTGGAAAAATAGTAAACAGTGAGGAGGATAGCATCAAACTCCAGGAGGACATAGACAGACTGGTGAAAAGGGCAGATAAAGTTTAATGTAGGATCTTTGAAGTGATGCAATTTGGAAGGAAAAATTTGGAGAGGCAATCTAAACTAAATCATACAGTGTTAATGCGGTTCAGGAACAGAGGGACCGGACGGATCACAAAATGAAATGTGTACGGGGGAAGGAAAAGTTGATAAAGCTGTTAAAAGAAAACAGGGGACCCTTGGCTTCGTAAATGGAGGTGTAGAGTGCAGAAGTAAGGACATTATCCCAAACCTTTCTAAATAACTGGTTAGGCCTCAGCTGGAGCATTATGTCCAATTCTGGCCACCGCACTTTAAGGAGGATGTCAAGGCCTTGAAGAAGGAGCAGATGAGATTTACCAGAATGTACCAGGGATGAGAGACTTGAGTTACGTGGAAAGATTGGAGAAGCTGGGAGTGTTCTCCTTCGAGCAGAGGGGATTAAGGGGATATTTAATAGAGGTGTTCAAAATTAGGTGTGGTATTGACAGAGTAAATAAGTAGAATCTTGTTCCACTGGCAGGAGGTTCCCAGTCAGAGGACACAGATTGAAGATAATTGGCAGAAAAATAGAGGGAATTTTTTAAATCAATAAGTTGGGATCATCTGCAATGCATTCATTGAGTGGGAGCACATTTAACAGCAACTTTCAAAAGGGAATAGAATAGACACTTGAAAACGAATAAAAACAAGGCTATGGAGAAAGAGCAGGGGGAAAGCACTAATTTGATCGCTCTTTCAAACAGCCAGCACAGGCACCATGGCTGAATCGTCGCTTTCTGTGCTGTAGGATTCTGTGATTGTAAGTAGTTGAACATTTTGATTTGTGTGTCAGATACTGGAACTCAACTTCAGTGCCACTCAAACACACAGTGGCTGTCACCCCCACCGTACCAGACACACTCACACTCACAACATGGAACTGTAACTGGATTCCAATGTGAGCTCCAGGAAAATATCAAACTTGCGCAGCATGGAAATAATTACAAGCAAAATCTCAAAGGCAACTCATTGCCATGATTCTACAAATAGTGTGGCAGTGGTTGGTATCTTTCCGTGCCGATAGCAGAACCGCACCGGCAGAGACAAAACAATCGGTTTTAATCAGTTCCGAATTTTTCAGCAAATGCTGCATTTATTGCAGTTATCATCGGTTATTTTGTGACTGTGTGAAGTTTCACTGAACTGACCCACAATATAATCCTCACCTTCAGAAATATCAGTCCGTCTTTTTGCTCCATCTGTTTCTACAACTTTGAGAGCTTCTCCTGAATAGAATTTAAATGCTCTTGAATTTCTCGAAGGTTTTTCTCCATTGTTTCAATCTTCCCCTCTTGTTCCCTGAGATCTCGGATTAAACGCTGCTCTCTCTCAGTGAGAATCTGGTGCATTTTAGTGAACTGGGATGTGATGCGGGTCTGCAGACTGCTCAACTGTTCCTACCAAATGAAATGTGAAACATAATTAATGTCCCGCGATAGAGGGAACAAAACTAACCAAGATCTCAGAAAATCAGCTCAGGGAGACCTTCCCCTAACTCCGGAAATCTGCTGTTTCTGTTTTAATTCCGTTTCTCGAGCCGCCGATTTCTTCTCTGTGAGAGAATCTAAGGAAGTTTTCAGCTGATCCTGGGATTGGGAGAGAAAATCACAGAATGAAAGTGTTAGACCATGAAAATGTGATACAATAATCAGGTGATCAAATCTGTTCCCTTTTACCTTGTAGATTCCAACAGCTTCTTTAATGGGCATGAAGCGGTGCTCTCTGTGTTCCCGCGCATCTCTACAGATCAAACAGATCAATTTCTTGTCAGTTTCACAAAACAGCTTCAGTTCTTCGTGATGTTCCTCACAGTGAAGTTTACGTTCCTTCTCTTTCAGATTCAAGTTTAATATTCGCACTTTCTCAGCCAGTCTCGCTAAGGCCCGATTAGCCTTGAGGTTTCTTTTCGAAAACTCCGCTCTACATTCCGGGCAGGAGATTCTCCTCTTCTTTGCCCAGCACCGTGTGACACAGGAGCGGCAGAAGTTGTGTCCACACTCCAGTATTACCGGATCGGTGAAGAAATCCAGACAAATGGAACAAATTGCCTCCTCGATCAAACTCTGGTCTTGCTGTCTGGAAGACATGATTCAGCTTCAGCGCTTCCTGATTCAAACTGCTGGTGTCGTGTTCCTGTGGGAGGTTCCAGGGGCCGTTCTCCCTCTGACATCACTCTTGTATCTCTGGCAGCGCTCTTCACATCTGCATGAAATAGTGATTGAATTTACGAAGAGAGAAAGCAGTCTAGGACTTTTCAGGGTGCACCTAGCACCAGACTGAGAGTTAAATGGGCATTTACTAAGGCTGAGGAAATGAAGAGGGAAAAGGAGGGGGTGAGAGGAGAAATCATAAAAACATAAGAAATAGGAGCAGCAGTGGGCAATGCAGCTCCTCGAGCCTGCTCCCCCATTCCATAAAATCATGGCTGAACTCCTATGTCAATACCAATTTCCCGCCCTGTCCTCATACACCTTGATTCCCTTGGTATCCAAAAATCTGTCGAACTCTGCCTTCAATATAACCAATGACTCAGCATCCGCAGTCCTCTGTGGTAGAGATTTCAAAAGATTCGGAACTCTCTGAGTGAAGAAATTTGTCCTCATCTGTGAAGACTGTGCTGCCTGTCCAGTTTAAGGCTATCTCCTCGCGGCTGGAGAAGAACTTGGGTTGGAGGGGGAGGATTAAGTTGTCGTGGTCCACAGGTTTCGTAGGAATCAAAGAAATAGATAGAACAAAGAATGAAGTTCTGCGGAGGGAGTTTGAGGAGCTAGAATCTAAATCAATAAGCAGAACCTCGAATGTAATAATCTCTGGATTAATACCTGAGCCACGCATAAAGTGGTATCGGATCAAGCAGACCAGTTAAATGCATAGCTCAAAGAGTGGTGTGAGAAGAAGGGGTTTCAATTCATGGGGCACTGGCCCCAGCACTGGGGAAAAAGGGAGCTGTTCCATCGGGACGGACTCCACTTAAACCGGGCTGGGCCCAGCATCCTGGTGAATCGAATAACTAGTGCTGTAGATAGGGCTTTAAAATAAAAAAAAGTCGGGGGAGGGTCATGTGAGGGAAAAATTAGAAATGTAAAGAGAAATGTTAAGGCAATAGAGCAGTGTAGTGATTTGGGTAAAAATAAGCAGAGTGTAATAGGAAGGGACAGAGGGTTTAACTGTAGCAGTGCAGCATAGAATAAAGTCAAAGCAGAGAATAATGGTAAAAAAATGAAAGGTTCTTTAGCTGGATGCACGAAGCATTCGTAACAAGATAGACGAACTAGTGGCAGAAATAGAAGTAAATGGTTTGATTTAATTTCATTACAAAGATGAGGTTGCAAGGTGACCAAGGTTGGGAACTAAATGTTCCAGGGTACTTGACGTTTCAAAAGGACAAGCAGAATGGAAAAGGAAGGAGTAGCCCTGATAATAAAGGATGACATAAGGCCAGTAGAGAGAAAGCATCCTGGCTCAGTATGGGTGGAGTTAAGGAATAATAAGGGGCAGAAAACATTGGCATGAGTAGTATATAAGCCCCTAACAGTAGCTACATCTTTGGACAGAATATTAATCAAGAAATAGTACGAGCTTGTAACAAAGGTAATGCAATAATCGTGGGGGATTTAAACTTATAGACTGGAAAAATCAAATTGGCAAAGGTAGTCTGGAGGACGAGTTCATGGAGTGCATTCGGGACAGTTTCCTAGAACAATACGTCATGGAACCAACCAGGGAACGGGCTATTTTAGATGTTGTAGTGCAATGAGCCAAGGTTAATTAGCAATCTCATAGTAAAGGATTCTCTGGGGCAGAGGGACCATAATATGACAGAATTACACATTAAGTTTGAAAGTGACTTGCCTAAATTCGAAACTAGAGTCTTAAGTTTAAATAAAACTAATTACATAGATACAGGCCAAGTACAATACGTTGAGAGGTGAAGTGAAGAGGGAAATAAGACTGGCAAAGAGAGAATATCAGAATAGAATGGCGGTTAAAATAAAAGAGAACTCAAAAATCTTCCACCAGCATGTAAATAATGTGATTATTAAGAGGCGGGGTGGGGGCCTATTAGGGACAAAGAAGGTGATATAGGCTTAGAGGCGAAGGGCAAGTCTGAAATACTTAATGATTACTTTGTATCGGTGTTTACTAAGGAAGAGGATGCTGATAAAATATCGGTAGAAGCGGAGATAGTAGAGGTAATGGATGGGGTGAAAGGTGTACGGCAGGATGTATTGAAAAGGCTGGATATGCTCAGAGTAGATAAGTCACCTGGTCCGGATTGCTTGCATCCCAGGTTGCTAAGGGAAGTGAGGGTGGAGATAGCGAAAGGGCTTGCCATAATCTTCCAATCTTCCCTAGTTGTGGGGAAGGTGCCAGGGGATTGGAAAGTGACAAATATGACACCCTTGTTCAAGAAAGGATGTAAGGTCATTCCGAGTAACTCCAGGTCAGTCAGTTTTACATCAGTGGTGGCTCTGGTTTTAAAAATAATAATCAGGGAAACATTAGCAGGCACTTGGAGAGGTTTAAGTTAATTAAGGAGAGCCAGCACGGATTTGTAAAAGGCAATTCATGTTTGACTAATCCAATTGATTTTTTGATGAAGTAACAGAGAGGGTTGATGAAGGGAATGCAGTGGATGTTGTTTATATGGATTTTAGGAAGGCTTTTTACAAAGGGCCACATAAAAGGCTGGTTAACAAAATTGAGGTCCATGGAATAGGAGGGCCCTTTTCATTCCCTAAGCCAAGAAATTGGCTCAAGGAATGGAAACAGCGAGACGTGGTGAATGGTTGTTTTTCAGAGTGGAGTTATGGTGCTCAGTGGTGTTCCTCAGGGATCAGTGCCAGGACCGCTGCTTATTTTGATATATATACAAATGACTATGATATTGGAATAGGGAGTAAAATTTCAAAATTTGCTGATGATACCAAACTTGGAGGTGTGGCAACAGTGAGGATAATACCAATCGACTGCAACAGGACATAAACTGGCAGAATGGGCAGAGAAGTGGCAGATGGAATGTAATACAGAGAAGTATGAGCTGATGCATTTTGGCACAGGGGATAGAAAAACGCAATATAGACTACGTGGCACAGTTCTAAAGAGTGTGCAGGGACAGAGGCATCTGGGGATTCACGTGCATAGATCTTTGAAGGTGGCAGGACATATTGAGAGAGTAGGTTTTTTTATTCATTCATGGGATGTGGGCGTGGCTGGCAATGCCAGCATTAATTGCCCATCCCCAGTTGTCCTTGAGAAGGAGGTGGTGAGCCGCCTTTTTGAAGCGCTGCAGTCCGTGTTGTGAAGGTAATGCCACAGTGCTGTTGGGAAGGGAGTTCCAGGATTTTGACCCAGCAACGATGAAGGAACTCCGATATATTTCCAAGTCAGGATGGTGTGTGACTTGGAGGGGAACGTGGAGCGCCTGCTGCCCTTGCCTTTCTTGGTGGTAGAGGTCGTGTGTTTGGGGGGTGCTGCCAAACTAGCCTTGGCGAGTTACTGCAGTGCATCGTGTCGATCAGTGGTGGGCAAAATATGGCCCGCGGGCTGGCCATATCCGGGCCGCCAAGTCATTCTCTCCGGCCTATTTGATGGGACAGAAATAGAACGTGAGCCAGAGCTCGAGCTGCACATTCGTCTGACGAAGGGCCATCGATCTAAAACGTTAACTCTGTTTCTCTCTCCACATATGCTGAGATTTTCAGCATGTTCTGCTTTTATTTCGTCACATTCATTTCTCATGGGTCAGATACATACGGAACTGCAGCCAGGGAAAAACATAGAAATACATGATTCAAATTAATCATTCGCAAAAGCGATTCTCCCTGGCCCGATTTTAAAGGATCCGTTCCATAATTCCGGGCCCAAATGGCGGAGGTCCGTACCCAGAATGCACTGCCTACTAGAATATGCCCTATTCCATTTAGAGTGGAGTCATGGCTGCTCATCTCCGCAAATCTTTTATCGAAGAAAGTGACGGGGCTGCATCTTTCCTCTCCCGGTATCCAGAGTACGACGGCAGAGGAGTTCTCATCTGGCAGCAATTGGGGCCGCATTAGTCATCTTTGCAGCGGGACATGAGGATGCCTGAGGTGGGGAATTGATGCTGACACAGGCTCTAAAGAGGGAACAGTTCTATTTCACAGCACTGAGTTACAGAGACCAGGAGATACCACAACATTTTCAACTTTTATCTTTAATTCATTAACAAGCAGTATTCAATACGTGTTTGTGTATGTACGCTAGCATCTGACTACTATCTTAATTTATGTTCATGCAATGTTCATGTTATGCCATGTTTCCTCTAATTTTGCACACGGTCCCTTTAAATTTGCTGCACGCCCGGCCACGATGCAGCCGCACATGCGCAATATCTCTTCCAGCGGCAGGAACCGGGGATCGCGTGATTGGTTGAACATTGAGGGGGGGTGGGGGCAGCCCTCAACAGCTCACCACAACTTACTAAGTGGCCCTCCATCCCAAATAATTTCCCATCCTGTTGTAGATGGTACACACTGCAGCCACGGTGCGCCGGTGGTGGAGGGAGTGAATGTTGAAGGTGGTGGGTGGGGTGCCGATCAAGCGGCTGTTTTGTCCTGGATGGCGTCGAGCTTCTTGAGTGTTGTTGGATCTGCACACATCCAGGAAAGTGGAGAGTATTCTATCACACTCCTGACTTGTGCCTTGTAGATGGTGGAAAGACTTTGGGGAGTCAGAAGGTGAGACACTCGTCTTGGGATACACAGTCTCTGACCTGCTCTTGTAGCCACAGTATTTATGTGGCTGGTCCAGTTAAGTTTTTGGTCAATGGTGACTCCCAGGCTATTGATGGTGGGGGATTTGCCGATGGTAATGCCATTGAATGTCAAGGGGCAGTGGTTAGATGCTCGCTAGTTGGAGGCAGTCATTGTCTGACACTTGTATGGTGCGGATGTTATACAGGGTTACATATGATATACGGTATAGAAACAGGAGTTTCGACCCAACCAGTCCATGTGGGCGTTTATGCTCCGCCCGAGCCTCCTCCCGTCTTTGGTCATCTAAGGCTATCAGCATAACCCTCTATTCCCTTCTCCCTCATATGCTTGTCTTTCCTCCCCTTATAGTATTCACTTCAATTATTCCCAATGGAAGTGAGTTCCACATTCTCACCACTCTTTGGGAAAATAATTTTCTTCTGAATTCCCCATTGGATTTCTTGGTGACTATATTATATTGCTGGTCTCTAGTTATGCTTTTCCCCACAAGTGGAAATATTCTCCCTGTATCCACTCCAACAAAACCTTTCATAATTTTAAAGACCTCTATTAGAAAGCCCATTAGCCTTCTTTCTTCAAGAGAAAAGAGACCCAGCCTGTTCATCCTTTCCTGATATGTATATCCTCGCATTTCTGGTATAATCCTTGTAAATCTTCTCTGCACCCTCTCCAGTGCCTTGTTATCCTTTGTATAATATGGCGACCAGACCCGTACACAGTACTCTACGTGTGGTCTAACCAAGGTTCGATACAGGTTCAGCATAACTTCCCTTCTTTTCAATTCTATACCTCTAGAAAAAAACTCGAGTGCTTGATTTGCTTTCTTATGGCCCTGCTAACCTGTGTCACAACTTTTAGCAATTTGTGTATTTGTACTCCGAGATTCCTTTGTTCCACTTTCCTCACCCAGACTCGCACCCTCCAAGTAATAAGTGACCTTTCTATTCTTCCTACCAAAATGTAATACCTTACATTTATCTGTGTTGAACTTCATTTGCCAATTATATGCCCATTCTGCAAGTTTATTGATGTCCTTCTGTAATTTGTTTTACTCATCAGCCCAAGCCTGAATGTTGTTCAGGTCTTGCTGCATACGGGAATGGAATACTTCATTATCTGAGGGAGTGAAGGGTTATGGGGAATGGCCAGGGAAGTGGAGCTGAGCCCAAAATCAGATCAGCCATGATCTTATTAAATGGCGGAGCAGGCTCGAGGTGTCAAATGGCCTACTCCTGCTCCTATTTGTTATGTTCTTATCTGAGCAGTTGTGAATGGCACTATGCAATCATCAGCGAACATCCTCACTTCTGACCTTATGATGGAAGGATGATCATTGATGAAGCAACTGAAGATGGTTGGGCCTAGCACACTGCCCCGAGGAACACCTGCAGTGAAGTCCAGGGGCTGTGATGATTGACCTGCAACCACCACTACCATCTTCCTTTGTGCTAGGTATGACTCCAGCCAGTGGAGAGTTTCCCCCCTGATTCCCATTGACTTCAGTTTTACTAGGACTCCTTGATGCCACACTCGGTCAAATGCTGCCTTGATGTCAAGGGCACTCACTCTCACCTTACCTCTGGAATTCAGCTATTTTGTCCATGTTTGGACCAAGGCTGTAATGAAGTCTGGAGTCGAGTGGTCCTGGTAGAACCCAAACTGGGCATCAGTGAGCAAGTTATTGGAGAGCAAGTGTCGCTGGATAGCACTGTTGATGACACCTTACATCACTTTGCTGATAATTGAGAGTAGACTGATGGAGAGTAGGTAATTGGCCGGATTGGATTTGTCCTGCTTTTTTGGACAGGACATACCAGGCCAATTTTCCACATTGTCAGATAGATGCCAGTGTTGTAGCTGTACTGATGCAGCTTGGCTAGAGGCGCGCCTAGTTCTGGAGCACAAGTCCTCAGCACGGCAGAAAGGATGTTGTGGGGGCCCATAGCCTTTGCTGTATCCAGTGTGTTCAGCCATTTCTTGATATCATGTGGAGTGAATTAAATTAGCTGAAGACTGGCTTCTGTGATGATGGTTACCAGAGGGAGACCGATATGAATCATGAGGCTTTTCGAACAAATAACGACCTGTATGTGCAGTCGGTAAATGCAGGAGTGTTCCTGACCAGTCCAGCTCGGGCTGTCGCTAATTGTCCCTCCCTCTCCCAATCGCTGCCTCCTCCATCTCCCAATCACTGCCCCTCCGTCTCCCGATCACTGCCCCTCCCTCTCCCCATCACTGCCCCCTCCCTCTCCCCATCATTGCCCTCTCCCTCTCCCCATCACTGCCCCTCCGTCTCCCCATCACTGCCCCTCCGTCTCCCCATCACTTCCCCCTCCCTCTCCACATCACTGCCCCCTCCCTCTCCCAATCACTGCCCCCTCCATCTCCCGATCACTGCCCCCTCCCTCTCCCCATCACTGCCCCCTCCCTCTCCCCATCACTGCCCCCTCCCTCTCCCAATCACTGCCCCTCCCTCTCCCCATCATTGCCCCTCCCTCTCCCCATCACTGCCCCCTCCCTCTCCCAATCACTGCCCCTCCCTCTCCCCATCACTGCCCCCTCCCTCTCCCCATCACTGCCCCCTCCCTCTCCCCGATCACTGCCCCCTCTCTCTCCCTCTCCCCATCACTGCCCCCTCCCTCTCCCGATCACTGCCCCCTCCCTCTCCCTCTCCCCATCACTGCCCCCTCCCTCTCCCGATCACTGCCCCTCCCTCTCCCAATCACTGCCCCCTCCCTCTCCCGATCATTGCCCCCTCCTTTTCACGTTCACTGCCCCTCCCCCCAAATAACATCCCCGACGCCAAGACATATCCAGGAAAGCAAATAAGCTTTACGCTGCACGGCAGTCACATTTCAGTAGAGACCGAGTCCCAATATTTGAAAGGTTATTGACCCAAAACATTAACTCTGAGCCTCCACAGATACCGCCTGACCTGTTGAGTGTTTCCAGTATTTTCTGATATTTCAGATTTCCAGCATCAGCAGTATTTTGTTTTTATATTTAAAACTGGAGTAATTCTGTCCATTGAATATCATTTCAATCGCCCTGTCCGTGTGTGGTAGGAAATCCAATGGGCGGTGAAATAGATGGACTGCGCCCAGACCCAAATTCCCACTCACTCCCCCCAGCCCTGCCCATTAATTGCCAGAGGGAGGGTGGGAGTTCCCAGCCCAGGGATTTGAGGCTAAATTCCACTGGTTTATATACTGCATCTCCAGATAATCTCACCAGGGTCAACTGAGCCGCTGGTAACTTTAGCGTGGTAACTATTTTTACATAAATCACTCCGTTAGACTTTGCCAAATTTGAGTGTCTCACACCACTGTTTAATTTCAGCTAAATATACCAGTCATTTCAATCTGTAAACCTCTGGTCTGTGTGATAATATCTGCTATTTAAAGAAAGTTTAGTATTGTAGGAGGAGACTAGATTGAATTCAGTCAGTAAATTACAGCCACTGAGGTTTCTGTTAATGCCCCAGATGTGCGCTGCTGTGAGGAGCAAATGGGAAAAAGTGACAGCATCTGGATGGTGAGGGGAAACATCTGTTTACAGCAGGGGTGTGGGATCAGACCCTGGAACAGGTTCATCCGGCCCGCGGACTTACCCTCAGAGGCGGACTGACTCTCGGCAAATGTCCCCGAGTGTCCCCCGGAACCCCCACCGATGGATTTGGACTCTGGACCTTTCTAAAGCCGGTCTTTCCCGGGGCTCTGAGGCGTTCCCCGAGCTCCCCCCTCCCGCTCTTCAGCCGCCTTCACTCACCCTGCAGCGCCCCTCTGCTCTGCAGTTAAACTTCACTCACCCTGCAGCGCCCCTCTGCTCTGCAGTTAAACACCGATTAAAATGAGACATATCTGATGAGGTTGGGCTCAGAACTCACCATTGACAAGATCATTGTCACTGGACGCGGGCTTTTCTATTTCAGACTCTGAATCTCACACAGACAGCTCGCTGAACAGACTCAGCAATTGTTCATTCAAGGAAGCTCCATCTGTCTCCCTCCGAGAGTGAGTGAAGCTGGCGGCCCCCGGGGAAGTGTGGCCAATGGCCATGGTGGTAAAGCAGCTGGAGTGACCCGGACAGCGGCAATCCACCTGAGACACGGCGGTGTAGCGCCACCTTCCGCCTGTGGAGCAACATTACAGGCAGCAAGGTCCCCGGGTTCCTGCAGCTCACAGCTCACTCTGGTACAGGGCTGGGACATTATTTGGGCTGGAGGGCCACTTAACAAGTTTTGGTGAGCTGTTGGGGGCCGTCCACCAACCTTCCACCAATCGCGACCGGGCGGGCAGTAAATTTAAAGGGAGTGAGTGAAAACAATTAGAGCCAACATTGCACAAACATAAACGTTGCATAAACATAAATTCAGATAGTAGTCAGGTTCTATTTTACACACACAACGGGTGTTCGGTATTGCTTCGAAATGGATCAAAGATAAAAGTTGAACATGTTGTGGTATCTTCTGGTCTCTGTAACTCAGTGCTGTGAAATAGAACTGTTCCCTCTTTCGAGCCTGTGTCAGCATCAATTCTCCACCTCAGGCATCCTCCTGTCCCGCTGCAAAGATGACTACTGCCGTCCCAATTGGTGCCTCATGAGAACTCCCCTGCCGTCGTACTCTGGATACAGGGAGAGGAAAGATGCAGCGCGGTAAGAGTTGTGGAGATGAGCAGACATGACTCCACTCTAAAATGGATAGGGCATATTCCACTGCGCAGTGCATTCAGGGTACGGACGTCCGCCATTGGGGTCCAGACTCACGGATCCTTTTCAGATTGGCTCAGGGAGAATCGCTTTTGAGAATTATTAATTTGAATTAAGTATAACTATGGCTTTTCCTTGGCTGCAGTTCGGGTCTGTCTCTGACCGATCAGAAGTGAAAGTGGATAGACGAATATGCAGCTCGAGGTCCTGCTCGCGAAGTACTTCTGTCCCATCCGTCGGGCCGGATAGAATGACTTCGCGGGCTGGATATGGCACGCAGGCCGTATTTTGCCCAACATTGCTCCGCACCCAACTCGCTACCGACTACAAACCGTCTGGTTACACACGGTGTGAGATAGAGATCCATAAACTGAATCGTGTTAATGATTGTAGCCGCTCACCCTAAAACACAGAGTGCCCTAAATGTCAAGGAGCTGTCAGGAAGACATGACCAGTGTCAGTACTTCCTGATTTAAACTGCTGGACTCATGTTTCTGTGGGTGGATCCAGACCCGGTTCCCAATCACAGATCACTCTTTGAGTCCCTGGAAGTGCTGTTCAAACCTGGATGAAATACTGTTACATTCACTGTCTGTGACGTTTCACTTAGCACCTTGGATCAGACTGAGAGACAAATGGACATTGTGCTGAGCGTGGGGGAAGGGCGGGACGAAAGGAGCGGGGCAGAGGAGAGACCGATGTTGATTTGAAAAAAAATAATCTTTTGCATAGATTTTTATGCAATGCCATCTTGCAAAATGTTCCATTTGGATCATCATATCCAACATTGTAATGATTGTCGTCTTTACCATCCGATATTCCGGGTCACCTGAGCGGGGAGCAGAAAGGAAAATCTGCTCAGTGGATCACACCCCGGTAAC
The DNA here is from genome assembly GCF_044704955.1 of Pristiophorus japonicus. Taxonomy (NCBI): domain Eukaryota; kingdom Metazoa; phylum Chordata; class Chondrichthyes; family Pristiophoridae; genus Pristiophorus; species Pristiophorus japonicus. The sequence continues at coordinate 20,537 of NW_027252726.1, forward strand.
TGAACACAAATTAATTTCAACTGAAATGAATGGGATGCAATCAGGTGGTTTCTGTTATCAGCGTACGATCCTCTGTGTCACATTTTTCATTGTGCGCGTTGACAAGCAACACAACACCCCGGCGAGAAAGACTAAAATCTACTTCATTGTAAGCTGGAACATACTTTCACCAATTGTATATAATTTTGGCAAATGTTGAGATAAATCTGGGAAACATTTGGGTCTTGAAATTCGATGGCGTCTTGGATGGAGCCTTTACATGTTGTCATACACAATCTGATCATTCAGCGAATGTAAACTCTTTGTATCGAGGGGGTAAAATGTACGGGTTTACCCAGCAATGTGGGCACCATCTGTGTACCTGGGAAAGCCAGTAACCTCGTAAAACAGGGTGACGAACTAGTTTTTACCTTGCTGTGAAGTTAACATGAATTCATTTGTCTTTTAAAATGTGTGTAAGATACAACTCTGATCTAATGGTTTCCTTTTAAAATTCGTGCTACCTCAAGCAACCTTCAGACAACGCCAGAGGGAGATTACAACAGGCTCTTTATTGATATACAGGGTGATTACAATTATCGAAGTCTTAATAGATTTCGAGTTTACTTTAGTTGAGAAAATAGTTTTACAATATTTACATCAATTATGATGAAAGTAATTGACATGCAAAAAGGAGACACAATGAACCGCGACATTCAGTAAATGGGTGAAAACAAAGTGTGATCCAATAGTGGGAGCAGGGTTTGAAATCCTTACCATTTACCTGTTTAAAGAGAGCAAAGCAAATAAAAAATACCAGAGAGCTGGCCTGAAAAATCACACAGTTTCCTGATAATATTTTCATTACTGACTCCGAGGTGAATCAGGAAATGTAGTTTCTAAAACTGCCAGAGAACAGCACTTTGTAAATGCATTGGAGACTGTAAGGGAGATTTCAGTCCAGCTTAGAGGGCAGCACAGCTCAGACTGGGAGATCCCCATGTGTGGCGTGCAGCGTGCACCGTGGCACAGTAAGCAGAGCACCAGCACAGCCAGTACAAAGCCTGTTTTAACGTGGCTTTCTTTGTAGCGGTCCCTCAACCTCACTTTCCTCGCCTCTCCTCCTGAAGGCACTAACTGGAGGCTCGGGAACAGCAGGGCTGGGCTCAGTTGTGTCCTCACCTGATGGTCACATCCTGCAGGAGGAGTCACTGGATAGTCCCCGGGCTGGGGCTCTTTTCTCTCGAAAGGAGATGGCTGAGGGGTGACCAGATAGAGGTCTTTAAAATGATGAAAGGTT
>NW_027252727.1:10000-12500 GCF_044704955.1 Pristiophorus japonicus
GCCCAAGCGGGAAACCATCAACCGCAGGCCCGGTAAGGCGGCCGAATCTGACCTCATAGACTTCCACACAACGGGACTTTTGACTTTCCCGGCCGCGGGTGGCCTCCACCCGGCCTCAGCCATCAGCCCTGCCTGCCTCCAGCCGCCTTCTGGTTAATGAGTTATCCAGCCTGGCACTTCGGTTGCGCCAGCGAGACCAAGTCTCGGCTTTGGTTAATGATTTGAGCCGAACCGACCTGCCCCCCGCCTCCCCCGGGCTGAACTCGGGCAGGTCTGCCGATTTCCCGACTCCTTTCGGGGCCTAATCGCGTCGCGCGAGCCGCCTGGCGCGATCGGGGACCATGCCCCGGCCTCTGCCAGGCCTCGGGCAGCCGCTTTTGAAGCCCGACCAAAAACCCGAAAAATGGGCAAAAAGGGAATAAATTCCCGCCCAAAAAGGGTGAATAGTCGGTTGGGCGGCAGCCCTGGTCGGTCTCTGCAGACCTGGAGGCTCGAGACGTTTGTTTGGAAAACTCACCAAGTCTCGATTCTGCCACCTCCTACCTCTGTGCAGATACCCCGCCAACCCCCAAGGACAGAAATGACAAGTGTCAAGTTGGCGGGGCGTCGGGCCACCTGCTGCCGGCCATGAGCATCCAAATCCCCGCAAAAGGGGCATTTTCATTTCTTCATCGGGACTTCCGACAATTGCCGAGGTTCAACTCATTAACGTTGTTCGCAGACACTTGCCAGAAAATGCAAGTGGCCACTTTGCCGGGCCGACTCGCTTGCCCAAGCGGGAAACCATCAACCGCAGGCCCGGTAAGGCGGCCGAATCTGACCTCATAGACTTCCACACAACGGGACTTTTGACTTTCCCGGCCGCGGGTGGCCTCCACCCGGCCTCAGCCATCAGCCCTGCCTGCCTCCAGCCGCCTTCTGGTTAATGAGTTATCCAGCCTGGCACTTCGGTTGCGCCAGCGAGACCACGTCTCGGCTTTGGTTAATGATTTGAGCCGAACCGACCTGCCCCCCGCCTCCCCCGGGCTGAACTCGGGCAGGTCTGCCGATTTCCCGACTCCTTTCGGGGCCTAATCGCGTCGCGCGAGCCGCCTGGCGCGATCGGGGACCATGCCCCGGCCTCTGCCAGGCCTCGGGCAGCCGCTTTTGAAGCCCGACCAAAAACCCGAAAAATGGGCAAAAAGGGAATAAATTCCCGCCCAAAAAGGGTGAATAGTCGGTTGGGCGGCAGCCCTGGTCGGTCTCTGCAGACCTGGAGGCTCGAGACGTTTGTTTGGAAAACTCACCAAGTCTCGATTCTGCCACCTCCTACCTCTGTGCAGATACCCCGCCAACCCCCAAGGACAGAAATGACAAGTGTCAAGTTGGCGGGGCGTCGGGCAACCTGCTGCCGGCCATGAGCATCCAAATCCCCGCAAAAGGGGCATTTTCATTTCTTCATCGGGACTTCCGACAATTGCCGAGGTTCAACTCATTAACGTTGTTCGCAGACACTTGCCAGAAAATGCAAAGTGGCCACTTTGCCGGGCCGACTCGCTTGCCCAAGGGGAAACCATCAACCGAAGGCCCGGTAAGGCGGCCGAATCTGACCTCATAGACTTCCACACAACGGGACTTTTGACTTTCCCGGCCGCGGGTGGCCTCCACCCGGCCTCAGCCATCAGCCCTGCCTGCCTCCAGCCGCCTTCTGGTTAATGAGTTATCCAGCCTGGCACTTCGGTTGCGCCAGCGAGACCAAGTCTCGGCTTTGGTTAATGATTTGAGCCGAACCGACCTGCCCCCCGCCTCCCCCGGGCTGAACTCGGGCAGGTCTGCCGATTTCCCGACTCCTTTCGGGGCCTAATCGGGTCGCGCGTGCCGCCTGGCGCGACCGGGGACATGCCCCGGCCTCTGCCAGGCCTCGGGCTGCCGTTTTTGAAGCCCGACCAAAAACCCGAAAAATGGGCAAAAATGGAAAAAATTCCCGCCCAAAAAGGGTGAATAGTCGGTTGGGCGGCAGCCCTGGTCGGTCTCTGCAGACCTGGAGGCTCGAGACGTGACTTTGGAAAACTCACCAATTCTCGATCAGCCACCTCCTACCTCTGTGCAGGTACCCCGCCAACCCCCAAGGACAGAAATGACAAGTGTCAAGTTGGCGGGACGGATTTGACTTCGGTCGCCGAGCCCTGGAACTAATTTCCCGCAAACGGCTTCGGATTTTGCTCCATCCAGACTTCCGGGACGAAACTTGACAGGCCGTATCTCCGCACTCCCGGAGCGCAGCCGCACCGTTCCGGCACCCATCGACGCGGCTGGCCGAGCCCGAGCGAACGCACCCCACGGCGGACGGCTAGGCCTTTCCGATTTTTTCACCCTTTTTCCCGAAAAGATTCCAACTGGCAGGGACATTCGCCCGACGGCTTAAAGACATGCCCTTCTGCCACACTAACGTCCCCGCCTTCGTTTGGCTATGTTGGCTTCGTCATTTCCGTCTTTTATTAAAGATACCATCTTAACACGC
>NW_027252729.1:5000-7500 GCF_044704955.1 Pristiophorus japonicus
AGAGTGAGTGTGTGTGTGTGAGTGTGTGTGTGGAGAGTGAGTGTGTGTGTGTGTGGAGAGTGAGTGTGTGTGTGTGTGCGTGTGTGAGTGTGTGTGTGTGTGAGTGTGTGTGAGTGTGTGAGTGTGTGTGTGTGTGAGTGTGTGTGTGTGTGCGTGTGTGAGTGTGTGACTGTGTGTGTGTGTGTGCGTGTGTGAGTGTGTGTGTGAGTGTGTGAGTGTGTGAGTGTGAGTGTGTGAGTGTGTGTGAGTGAGTGTGTGTGAGTGTGTGTGTGTGAGTATGTGTGTGTGTGTGTGAGTGTGTGAGTGTGTGTGTGAGTGTGTGTGTGTGAGTGTGAGAGTGTGTGAGTGAGTGTGTGTGTGTGTGTGTGTGTGAGTATCTGTGTGTGTGTGTGAGTGTGTGAGTGTGTGTGTGTGTGAGTGTGTGTGTAAGTGTGATAGTGTGTGAGAGAATGTGTGATTATGTGTCTGTGTGTGTTTTATGTGTGAGGGTGTGTGTGTGTGTGTGTGTGCGTGTGAGTGTGTGAGTGTGAGTATGTGTGTGTGTGTGAGTGTGTGAGGGTGCGTGTGTGTGAGTTTGTGAGTGTGTGAGAGTGTGTATGAGTGTGAGAGTGCGTGTGTGAGTGTGTGAGTGTGTATGTGTGAGTGTGTGTGTGGAGAGTGAGTGTGTGAGTGTGTGTGTGTGGAGAGTGAGTGTGTGTGTGTCTGTGTGTGGAGAGTGAGTGTGTGTGTGTGTGAGTGCGTGTGTGTGGAGAGTGAGTGTGTGTGTGTGAGTGTGTGTGTGGAGAGTGAGTGTGTGTGTGTGTGAGTGTGTGTGTGTGGAGAGTGAGTGTGTGTATGCGTGTGTGTGTGGAGAGTGAGTGTGTGTGTGTGTGAGTGTGTGTGTGGAGAGTGAGTGTGTGTGAGTGTGTGTGTGGAGAGTGAGTGTGTGTGTGGAGAGTGAGTGTGAGTGTGTGTGTGTGTGTGTGTGTGTGTGTGGAGAGTGAGTGTGTGTGTGTGTGTGAGTGTGTGTGTGTGGAGAGTGAGTGTGTGTGTGTGTGGAGAGTGAGTGTGAGTGTGTGTGTGTGTGTGAGAGTGTGCGTGTGAGTGTGTGTGAGTGTGTGTGTGGAGAGTGAGTGTGTGTGTGTGTGTGTGGAGAGTGAGTGTGTGTGTGAGAGTGTGCGTGTGAGTGTGTGTGAGTGTGTGTGTGTGGAGAGTGAGTGTGTGTGTGAGTGTGGAGAGTGAGTGTGTGTCTGTGTGTGGAGAGTGAGTGTATGTGTGTGTGTGAGTGTGTGTGTGTGTGGAGAGTGAGTGTATTTAAGTGAGTGAGTGTGTGTGTGTGGAGAGTGAGTGTGTGTGTGTGTGAGTGTGTGTGTGTGGAGAGTGAGTGTGTGTGTGTGTGTGGAGAGTGAGTGTGTGTGTGGAGAGTGAGTGTGAGTGTGTGTGTGTGTGAGTGTGTGTGTGTGGAGAGTGAGTGTGTGTGTGTGAGTGTGTGGAGAGTGAGTGTGTGTGTGTGTGTGTGTGTGGAGAGTGAGTGTTTGTGTGTGTGAGTGTGTGTGTGTGTGGAGAGTGAATATGTGTGTGTGTGTGTGTGGAGAGTGAGTGTGTGTGTGTGTGAGTGTGTGTGTGTGGAGAGTGAGTGTGTGTGTGTGTGGAGAGTGAGTGTGTGTGTGTGTGCGTGTGTGAGTGTGTGTGTGTGAGTGTGTGTGAGTGTGTGAGTGTGTGTGTGTGTGAGTGTGTGTGTGTGTGCGTGTGTGAGTGTGTGACTGTGTGTGTGTGTGTGCGTGTGTGAGTGTGTGTGTGAGTGTGTGAGTGTGTGAGTGTGAGTGTGTGAGTGTGTGTGAGTGAGTGTGTGTGAGTGTGTGTGTGTGAGTATGTGTATGTGTGTGTGAGTGTGTGAGTGTGTGTGTGAGTGTGTGTGTGTGTGAGTGTGAGAGTGTGTGTGAGTGTGTGTGTGTATGTGAGTATCTGTGTGTGTGTGTGAGTGTGTGAGTGTGAGTGTGTGTGTGTGTGAGTGTGTGTGTAAGTGTGAGAGTGTGTGAGTGAGTGTGTGATTATGTGTGTGTGTGTGTTTTATGTGTGAGGGTGTGTGTGTGTGTGTGTGAGTGTGTGAGTGTGAGTATGTGTGTGTGTGAGTGTGTGAGGGTGCGTGTGTGTGAGTGTGTGAGTGTGTGTATGAGTGTGAGAGTGTGTGTGTGAGTGTGTGAGTGTGTGTGTGTGAGTGTGTGTGTGGAGAGTGAGTGTGTGAGTGTGTGTGTGTGGTGAGTGAGTGTGTGTGTGAGTGTGTGTGTGGAGATTGTGTGTGTGTGTGTGAGTGTGTGTGTGTGGAGAGTGAGTGTGTGTGGGTGAGTGTGTGTGTGGAGAGTGAGTGTGTGTGTGTGGAGAGTGAGTGTGTGTGTGTGTGCGTGTGTGAGTGTGTGTGTGTGTGAGTGTGTGTGAGTGTGTGAGTGTGTGTGTGTGTGAGTGTGTGTGTGTGTGCGTGTGTGAGTGTGTGACTGTGTGTGTGTGTGTGCGTGTGTGAGTG
>NW_027252729.1:20000-21776 GCF_044704955.1 Pristiophorus japonicus
GTGTGAGTGTGTGTGTGGAGAGTGAGTGTGTGTGTGTGTGTGAGTGTGTGTGTGTGGAGAGTGAGTATATGTGTGTGTGTGTGTGGAGAGTGAGTGTGTGTGTGTGTGAATGTGTGTGTGTGGAGAGTGAGTGTGTGTATGTGTGTGTGTGTGGAGAGTGAGTGTGTGTGTGTGAGTGTTTGTGTGGAGAGTGAGTGTGTGTGAGTGTGTGTGTGGAGAGTGAGTGTGTGTGTGGAGAGTGAGTGTGTGTGTGTGTGTGTGTGTGTGTGTGGAGAGTGAGTGTGTGTGTGAGTGTGTGTGTGGAGAGTGAGTGTGTGTGTGTGTGTGAGTGTGTGTGTGTGTGTGGAAAGTGAGTATGTGTGTGTGTGTGTGTGTGTGTGGAGAGTGAGTGTGTGTGTGTGTGAGTGTGTGTGTGTGGAGGTGAGTGTGTGTGTGTGTGGAGAGTGAGTGTGTGTGTGTGGAGAGTGAGTGTGTGTGAGTGTGTGTGTGTGGAGAGCGAGTGTGTGTGTGTGTGTGTGTCTGTGTGTGGAGAGTGTGTGTATGTGTGAGGGTGTGTGTGTGTGTGTGTGGAGAGTGTGTGTGTGTGTGTGCGTGTGTGTGTGTGTGGAGAGTGAGTGTGTGTGTGAGAGAGTGTGCGTGTGAGTGTGTGTGAGTGTGCCTGTGTGGAGAGTGAGTGTATGTGTGTGTGTGTGTGAGTGTGGAGAGTGAGTGTGTGTGTGTGAGAGTGTGCGTGTGAGAGTGTGTGTGTGTGTGTGTGAGGGTGTGTGAGAGTGTGAGGGTGTGTGAGAGTGTGAGAGTGTGTGTGTGTGTGAGTGTGTGTGAGAGTGAGTGTGTGTGTGTGGAGAGTGAGTGTGTGTGTGAGTGTGTGTGAGAGTGTGCGTGTGAGTGTGTGTGAGTGTGTGTGTGTGGAGAGCGAGTGTGTGTGTGTGTGTGTGTGTGTGTGTGTGTGGAGAGTGAGTGTGTGTGTGTGAGTGTGTGTGTGTGTGGAGAGTGTGTGTGTGCGTGTGTGTATGTGGAGAGTGAGTGTGTGTGTGTGAGAGTGTGCGTGTGAGTGTGTGTGAGTGTGTGTGTGTGGAGAGTGAGAGTGAGTGTGTGTGCGTGTGGAGAGTGAGTGCGTGTGTGTGAGAGTGTGCGTGTGAGTGTGTGTGAGTGTGTGTGTGTGGCGAGTGAGTGTGTGTGTGTGTGTGTGAGTGTGGAGAGTGAGTGTGGAGTGTGTGTGAGTGTGTGTGTGTGTGGAGAGTGAGTTTATGTGTGTGTGTGTGTGAGTGTGGAGATTGAGTGTGTGTGAGTGTGTGTGTGTGTGTGTGAGAGTGTGTGTGTGTGTGTGTGTATGTGTGAGTGTGTGAGAGTGTGTGTGTGTGTGTGTGAGTGTGTGTGAGTGTGTGTGTGTGTGAGTGTGTGTGTGAGTGTGTGTGTGTGTGTGAGTGTGTGTGAATGTGTGTGTGTGCGTGAGTGTGTGTGTGTGTGTGTGTGAGTGTGTGTGTGTGTGTGTGTGTGAGTGTGTGTGTGTGTGTGTGAGAGTGTGTGTGTGTGTGTGTGCGTGAGTGTGTGTGTGTGTGTGTGTGAGTGTGTGTGTGTGTGAGTGTGTGTGTGTGAGTGTGTGTGAGAGTGTGTGTGTGTGTGAGTGAGCCTGTGTGTGTGTGTGTGAGTGTGTGAGTTTGTGTGAGTGTGTGTGTGAGTGAGTGTGTGTGTGTGTATGAGTGTGTGTGTGAGTGTGTGTGAGTGTGTGTGAGTGTGTGTGTGGAGAATGAGTGTGTGTGTGTGTGAGTGTGTGTG
>NW_027252730.1:0-21772 GCF_044704955.1 Pristiophorus japonicus
CCCACGTAACTACTCCCCCCCCCACGTAACTGCTCCCACCACGTAACTACTCCCCCCCCACGTAACTACTCCCACCACGTAACTACTCCCCCCCCCACGTAACTACTCCCACCACGTAACTACTCCCCCCCACGTAACTACTCCCCCCACGTAACTACTCCCCCCCCACGTAACTACTCCCACTAAACGTAACTACTCCCCCCCACGTAACTACTCCCCCCCCCACGTAACTACTCCCCCCCCCCATGTAACTACTCCCCACCCCCCAGATAACTACTCCCCCCCACGTAACTATTCCCCCCCCAGGTAACTACTCCCCCCCCACGTAACTACTCCCCCCCCATGTAACTACTCCCCCCCCAGATAACTACTCCCCCCCAAGTAACTACTCCCCATCCCCCACGTAACTACTCCCCCCCCACGTAACTATTCCCCCCCCACGTAACTACTCCCCCCCCCACGTAACTACTCCCCCCCCACGTAACTACTCCCCGCCCCAAGTAACTACTCCCCATCCCCCACGTAACTACTCCCCCCCCACGTAACTACTCCCCCCCCACGTAACTACTCCCTCCCACGTAACTACTCCCCCCCCACGTAACTACTCCCCCCCCCAAGTAACTACTCCCCATCCCCCACGTAACTACTCCCCCCCCACGTAACTACTCCCCCCCCACGTAACTACTCCCCCCCCCACGTAACTACTCCCCATCCCCCACGTAACTACTCCCCCCCCACGTAACTACTCCCCCCCCATGTAACTACTCCCCAACCCCCACGTAACTACTCCCCCCCACGTAACTACTCCCCCCCCCCACGTAACTACTCCCTCCCACCACGTAACTACTCCCCCCCACGTAACTACTCCCCCCCCACGTAACTACTCCCCATCCCCCACGTAACTACTCCCCCCCCACGTAACTACTCCCCCCCCATGTAACTACTCCCCACCCCCCACGTAACTACTCCCCCCCACGTAACTACTCCCCCCCCCACGTAACTACTCCCCCCCACGTAACTACTCCCCCCCACGTAACTACTCCCCCCCCACGTAACTACTCCCCCACCACGTAACTACTCCTCCCCCACGTAACTACTCCCCCCACCACGTAACTACTCCCCTCCACGTAACTACTCCCCCCCCACGTAACTACTCCCCCCCACATAACTACTCCCCTCCACGTAACTACTCCCCCCCCCACGTAACTACTCCCCCCCACGTAACTACTCCCCCCACGTAACTACTCCCCCCCCACGTAACTACTCCCCCCCCACGTAACTACTCCCCCCCCACGTAACTACTCACCCCCACGTAACTACTCCCTGCCCACGTAACTACTCCCCCTCCACGTAACTACTCCCCCCCCACGTAACTATTCCCCCCCCACGTAACTACTCCCCCCCCCACGTAACTATTCCCCCCCCACGTAACTACTCCCCCCCACGTAACTACTCCACCCCCATGTAACTACTCCCCTCCCACGTAACTACTCCCCTCCCACGTAACTACTCCCCCCATGTAACTACTCCCCCCCCACGTAACCACTCCCCCCATGTAACTACTCCCCCCCACGTAACTACTCCCCCCCCACGTAACCACTCCCCCCATGTAACTACTCCCCCCCACGTAACTACTCCCCTCCCACGTAACTACTCCCCCCATGTAACTACTCCCCCCCCACGTAACCACTCCCCCCCATGTAACTACTCCACCCCACGTAACTACTCCCCCCCCACGTAACTACTCCCACTAAACGTAACTACTCCCCCCCACGTAACTACTCCCCCCCCCACGTAACTACTCCCCCCCCCACGTAACTACTCCCCCCCCCACGTAACTACTCCCTCCCACGTAACTACTCCCCCCCCACGTAACTACTCCCACTAAACGTAACTACTCCCCCCCACGTAACTACTCCCCCCCCCACGTAACTACTCCCCCCCCCACGTAACTACTCCCCTCCCACGTAACTACTCCCCCCCACGTAACTACTCCCCCCCCACGTAACTACTCCCACTAAACGTAACTACTCCCCCCCACGTAACTACTCCCCCCCCCACGTAACTACTCCCCCCCCCACGTAACTACTCCCCTCCCACGTAACTACTCCCCCCCACGTAACTACTCCCCCTCCACGTAACTACTCCCCCCCCCATGTAACTACTCCCTCCCACCACGTAACTACTCCCCCCCCACGTAACTACTCCCCCCCCAGATAACTACTCCCCCCCACGTAACTACTCCCCCCCCCACGTAACTACTCCCCCCCCCACGTAACTACTCCCCTCCCACGTAACTACTCCCTCCCACCACGTAACTACTCCCCCCACGTAACTATTCCCCCCCCAGGTAACTACTCCCCCCCCACGTAACTATTCCCCCCCCAGGTAACTACTCCCCCCCCACGTAACTACTCCCCCCCATGTAACTACTCCCCCCCACGTAACTACTCCCCCCCCACGTAACTACTCCCCCCCCAGATAACTACTCCCCCCCACGTAACTACTCCCCATCCCCCACGTAACTACTCCCCCCCCACGTAACTATTCCCCCCCCCAGGTAACTACTCCCCCCCCACGTAACTACTCCCCCCCCACGTAACTACTCCCCCCCATGTAACTACTCCCCACCCCCCACGTAACTACACCCCCCACGTAACTACTCCCCCCCCCACGTAACTACTCCCTCCCACCACGTAACTACTCCCCCCCACTAACTACTCCCCCCCCACGTAACTACTCCCCCCCCCCACGTAACTACTCCCCCCCCACGTAACTACTCCCCCCCCACGTAACTACTCCCCTCCACGTAACTACTCCCCCCCCCACGTAACTACTCCCCCCCCACGTAACTACTCCCCCCCACGTAACTACTCCCCCCCCACGTAACTACTCCCCCCCACGAAACTACTCCCTGCCCACGTAACTACTCCCCCCCCACGTAACTACTCCCCCCCCCACGTAACTACTCCCCCCCACGTAACTACTCCCCCTCCACGTAACTACTCCCCCCCCCACGTAACTATTCCCCCCCCACGTAACTACTCCCCCTCCACGTAACTACTCCCCCCCCACGTAACTACTCCCCCCCCACGTAACTACTCCCCCCCACGTAACTACTCCACCCCCATGTAACTACTCCCCTCCCACGTAACTACTCCCCTCCCACGTAACTACTCCCCCCACGTAACTACTCCCCCCCCACGTAACCACTCCCCCCCCACGTAACTACTCCCCCCCCCACGTAACTACTCCCCCCCACGTAACTACTCCCCCCCCACGTAACTACTCCCCCTCCCACGTAACTACTCCCCCCCCACGTAACTACTCCCCCCCCACGTAACTACTCCCACCCCACGTAACTACTCCCCCCCACGTAACTACTCCCCCCCCCACGTAACTACTCCCCCCCCACGTAACTACTCCCCCCCCCACGTAACTACTCCACCCCACGTAACTACTCCCCCCCCACATAACTACTCCCCCCCCCACGTAACTACTCCCACCACACGTAACTACTCCCCCCCACGTAACTACTCCCCCCCCCACGTAACTACTCCCCCCCCCACGTAACTACTCCCCCCCCCACGTAACTACTCCACCCCACGTAACTACTCCCCCCCCACATAACTACTCCCACCCCACGTAACTACTCCCCCCCCCACGTAACTACTCCCCCCCCCACGTAACTACTCCCCCCCCACGTAACTACTCCCACTAAACGTAACTACTCCCCCCCCCACGTAACTACTCCCCCCCACGTACTCCCCCCACGTAAGTACTCTCCCCCACGTAACTACTCCCCCTCCACGTAACTACTCCCCCCCCACGTAACTACTCCCCCTCCACGTAACTACTCTCCCCCACGTAACTACTCCCCCCCCCACGTAACTACTCCCCCCCCACGTAACTACTCCCCCCCCACGTAACTACTCCCCCCCATGTAACTACTCCCTCCCACGTAACTACTCCCCCCCCACGTAACTACTCCCCCCCCACGTAACTACTCCCCCCCCACGTAAGTACTCCCCCACCACGTAACTACTCCCCCTCCACGTAACTACTCCCCCCCCACGTAACTACTCCCCCCCCATGTAACTACTCCCCCCCCATGTAACAACTCCCCCCCGACGTAACTACTCCCCCCCCACGTAACTACTCCCCCCCCCACGTAACTACTCCCCCCCCACGTAACTACTCCCACCACGTAACTACTCCCCCCCCACGTAACTACACCCCCCCATGTAACTACTCCTCCCCCCACGTAACTACTCCCCCACGTAACTACTCCCCCCCCCACGTAACTACTCCCCCCCCCACGTAACTACTCCCCCCCACGTAACTACTCCTCCCCCCACGTAACTACTACCCCCCACGTAACTACTCCCCCTCCACGTAACTACTCCCCCCCCACGTAACTACTCCCACCACGTAACTACTCCCCCCCCATGTAACTACTCCTCCCCCCACGTAACTACTCCCCCCCACGTAACTACTCCCCCCCCCCCCCCCCATGTAACTACTCCTCCCCCCACGTAACTACTACCCCCCACGTAACTACTCCCCCTCCACGTAACTACTCCCCCCCCCACGTAACTACTCCCACCACGTAACTACTCCCCCCCATGTAACTACTCCCCCCCCCACGTAACTACTCCCCCCCCACGTAACTACTCCCCCCCCCATGTAACTACTCCCCCCCCCACGTAACTACTCCCACCACGTAACTACTCCCCCCCCCACGTAACTACTCCCCCCCCCACGTAACTACTCCCCCCCCCACGTAACTGCTCCCACCACGTAACTACTCCCCCCCCACGTAACTACTCCCACCACGTAACTACTCCCCCCCCCACGTAACTACTCCCACCACGTAACTACTCCCCCCCACGTAACTACTCCCCCCCACGTAACTACTCCCCCCCCACGTAACTACTCCCACTAAACGTAACTACTCCCCCCCACGTAACTACTCCCCCCCCCACGTAACTCCCCCCCCATGTAACTACTCCCCACCCCCCAGATAACTACTCCCCCCCACGTAACTATTCCCCCCCCAGGTAACTACTCCCCCCCCACGTAACTACTCCCCCCCCACGTAACTACTCCCCCCCCAGATAACTACTCCCCCCCAAGTAACTACTCCCCATCCCCCACGTAACTACTCCCCCCCCACGTAACTACTCCCCCCCCATGTAACTACTCCCCACCCCCCACGTAACTACTCCCCCCCACGTAACTACTCCCCCCCCCCACGTAACTACTCCCTCCCACCACGTAACTACTCCCCCCCCACGTAACTACTCCCCCCCCACGTAACTACTCCCCCCCACGTAACTACTCCCCTCCACGTAACTACTCCCCCCCCCACGTAACTACTCCCCCCCACGTAACTACTCCCCCCCACGTAACTACTCCCCCCCGACGTAACTACTCCCCCCCCACGTAACTACTCCCCCCCCACGTAACTACTCACCCCCACGTAACTACTCCCTGCCCACGTAACTACTCCCCCTCCACGTAACTACTCCCCCCCCACGTAACTACTCCCCCCCCCACGTAACTACTCCCCCACCACGTAACTACTCCCCCCCCACGTAACTATTCCCCCCCCACGTAACTACTCCCCCCCCCACGTAACTACTCCCCCCCACGTAACTACTCCCCCTCACGTAACTACTCCCCCCTCCACGTAACTATTCCCCCCCCACGTAACTACTCCCCCCCACGTAACTACTCCCCCTCCACGTAACTACTCCCCCCCCACGTAACTACTCCCCCCCACGTAACTACTCCACCCCCATGTAACTACTCCCCTCCCACGTAACTACTCCCCCCATGTAACTACTCCCCTCCCACGTAACTACTCCCCCCATGTAACTACTCGCCCCCCACGTAACCACTCCCCCATGTAACTACTCCCCCCCACGTAACTACTCCCCCCCACGTAACTACTCCCACTAAACGTAACTACTCCCCCCCACGTAACTACTCCCCCCCCCACGTAACTACTCCCCCCCCCACGTAACTACTCCCCCCCCACGTAACTACTCCCTCCCACGTAACTACTCCCCCCCCACGTAACTACTCCCACTAAACGTAACTACTCCCCCCCACGTAACTACTCCCCCCCCCACGTAACTACTCCCCCCCCCACGTAACTACTCCCCTCCCACGTAACTACTCCCCCCCACGTAACTACTCCCCCCCCCACGTAACTACTCCCCCTCCACGTAACTACTCCCCCCCCCATGTAACTACTCCCTCCCACCACGTAACTACTCCCCCTCCACGTAACTACTCCCCCGCCCATGTAACTACTCCCCCCCACGTAACTACTCCCTCCCACCACGTAACTACTCCCCCCACGTAACTATTCCCCCCCCACGTAACTACTCCCCCCCCCACGTAACTACTCCCCCTCCACGTAACTACTCCCCCCCCCCATGTAACTACTCCCTCCCACCCCGTAACTACTCCCCCCCCACGTAACTACTCCCCCCCACGTAACTACTCCCCCCCCACGTAACTACTCCCCCCCCAGATAACTACTCCCCCCCACGTAACTACTCCCCATCCCCCACGTAACTACTCCCCCCCCACGTAACTATTCCCCCCCCCAGGTAACTACTCCCCCCCCACGTACCTACTCCCCCCCCACGTAACTACTCCCCCCCATGTAACTACTCCCCACCCCCCACGTAACTACTCCCCCCCACGTAACTACTCCCCCCCCCCACGTAACTACTCCCTCCCACCACGTAACTACTCCCCCCCACGTAACTACTCCCCCCCCCACGTAACTACTCCCCCCCCACGTAACTACTCCCCCCCCACGTAACTACTCCCCCCCACGTAACTACTCCCCCCCCCACGTAACTACTCCCCCCCCACGTAACTACTCCCCCCCCACGTAACTACTCCCCCCCACGTAACTACTCCCCCCCCACGTAACTACTCCCCCCCCACGTACCTACTCCCTGCCCACGTAACTACTCCCCCCCCACGTAACTACTCCCCCCCCCACGTAACTACTCCCCCCCACGTAACTACTCCCCCTCCACGTAACTACTCCCCCCCCCACGTAACTATTCCCCCCCCACGTAACTACTCCCCCTCCACGTAACTACTCCCCCCCCACGTAACTACTCCCCCCCACGTAACTACTCCACCCCCATGTAACTACTCCCCTCCCACGTAACTACTCCCCTCCCACGTAACTACTCCCCCCATGTAACTACTCCCCTCCCACGTAACTACTCCCCCCACGTAACTACTCCCCCCCCACGTAACCACTCCCCCCCCACGTAACTACTCCCCCCCCCACGTAACTACTCCCCTCCCACGTAACTACTCCCCCCATGTAACTACTCCCCCCATGTAACTACTCCCCTCCCACGTAACTACTCCCCCCACGTAACTACTCCCCTCCCACGTAACTATTCCCCCCATGTAACTACTCCCCTCCCACGTAACTACTCCCCCCACGTAACTACTCCCCCCCCACGTAACCACTCCCCCCATGTAACTACTCCCCCCCCACGTAACTACTCCCCCCCCACGTAACTACTCCCCCCCCACGTAACTACTCCCCCCCACGTAACTACTCCACCCCCATGTAACTACTCCCCCCCCACGTAACTACTCCCCCCCACGTAACTACTCCCCTCCACGTAACTACTCCCCCCCCACGTAACTACTCCCCCCCCATGTAACTACTCCCCTCCCACGTAACTACTCCCCCCACGTAACTACTCCCCCCCCCACGTAACCACTCCCCCCATATAACTACTCCCCCCCATGTAACTACTCCCCCCCACGTAACTACTCCCCCCCCACGTAACTACTCCCCTCCACGTAACTACTCCCCCCATGTAACTACTCCCCCCCATGCAACTACTCCCCTCCCACGTAACTACTCCCCCCCACGTAACTACTCCCCCCCCCACGTAACTACTCCCCCCCCATGTAACTACTCCCCCCCCATATAACTACTCCCCCCCCACGTAACTACTCCCCCCCACGAAACTAGTCCCCCCCCACGTAACTACTCCCCCCCCCACGTGACTACTCCCCCCCCCACGTAACTACTCCCCCCCCACGTAACTACTCCTCCCCCACGTAACTACTCCCTCCCCACGTAACTACTCCCCCCCACGTAATTTCGCCCCCCCCACGTAACTACTCCCCCCCCACGTAACTACTCCCCTCCCACGTAACTACTCCCCCCATGTAACTACTCCCCTCCCACGTAACTACTCCCCCCACGTAACTACTCCCCCCCCACGTAACCACTCCCCCCCCACGTAACTACTCCCCCCCCCACGTAACTACTCCCCTCCCACGTAACTACTCCCCCCATGTAACTACTCCCCCCATGTAACTACTCCCCTCCCACGTAACTACTCCCCCCACGTAACTACTCCCCTCCCACGTAACTACTCCCCCCATGTAACTACTCCCCTCCCACGTAACTACTCCCCCCACGTAACTACTCCCCCCCCACGTAACCACTCCCCCCATGTAACTACTCCCCCCCCACGTAACTACTCCCCCCCCACGTAACTACTCCCCCCCCACGTAACTACTCCCCCCCACGTAACTACTCCACCCCCATGTAACTACTCCCCCCCCACGTAACTACTCCCCCCCACGTAACTACTCCCCTCCACGTAACTACTCCCCCCCCACGTAACTACTCCCCCCCCATGTAACTACTCCCCTCCCACGTAACTACTCCCCCCACGTAACTACTCCCCCCCCCACGTAACCACTCCCCCCATATAACTACTCCCCCCCATGTAACTACTCCCCCCCACGTAACTACTCCCCCCCCCACGTAACTACTCCCCTCCACGTAACTACTCCCCCCATGTAACTACTCCCCCCCATGCAACTACTCCCCTCCCACGTAACTACTCCCCCCCACGTAACTACTCCCCCCCCCACGTAACTACTCCCCCCCCATGTAACTACTCCCCCCCCATATAACTACTCCCCCCCCACGTAACTACTCCCCCCCACGAAACTAGTCCCCCCCCACGTAACTACTCCCCCCCCCACGTAACTACTCCCCCCCCCACGTAACTACTCCCCCCCCACGTAACTACTCCTCCCCCACGTAACTACTCCCTCCCCACGTAACTACTCCTCCCCCACGTAACTACTCCCTCCCCACGTAACTACTCCCCCCCCACGTAACTACTCCTCCCCCACGTAACTACTCCCTCCCCACGTAACTACTCCCCCCCCACGTAACTTCGCCCCCCCCACGTAACTACTCCCCCCCCACGTAACTACTCCCCTCCCACGTAACTACTCCTGCCCCAAGTAACTACTCCCCCCCCATGTAACTACTCCCCACCCCCCACGTAACTACTCCCCCCCACGTAACTACTCCCCCCCCCATGTAACTACTCCCCCCATGTAACTACTCCCCCCCACGTAACTACACCCCCCCCACATAACTACTCCCTCCCCACGTAACTACTCCTCCCCCACGTAACTACTCCTCCCCCCACGTAACTACTCCCCCCCCCACGTAACTACTCCCCCCCACGTAATTACTCCCCCCCCACGTAACTACTCCCCCCCTCCACGTAACTACTCCCCCCCCACGTAACTACTCCCCCCCCACGTAACTACTCCCCCCCCACGTAACTACTCCCCCCCACGTAACTACTCCCTCCCACGTAACTACTCCCCCCCCAAGTAACTACTCCCCCTCCACGTAACTACTCCCCCCACGTAACTACTCCCCCCCCACGTAACTACTCCCCCCCCACGTAACTACTCCCTCCCACGTAACTACTCCCCCCCCAAGTAACTACTCCCTCCCACCACGTAACTACTCCCCCCCCCATGTAACTACTCCCCCCCCACGTAACTACTCCTCCCCCACGTAACTACTCCCCCCCCCACGTAACTACTCCTCCCCCACGTAACTACTCCCTTCCCACGTAACTACTCCCCCCCACATAACTACACCCCCCCCACGTAACTACTCCCCCCCCACGTAACTACTCCCCTCCCCATGTAACTACTCCCCCCCCCACGTAACTACTCCCCCCCCACGTAACTACTCCCCCCCACGTATCTACTCACCCCCATGTAGCTACTCCCTCCCACCACGTAACTACTCCCCCCCCATGTAACTACTCCCCCCCCCAGATAACCAGTCCCCCCCACGTAACTACTCCCCCCCCCACGTAACTACTCCCCCCCATGCAACTACTCCCCCCCACGTAACTACTCCCCCCCACGTAACTACTCCCCCCCCCCATGTAACTACTCCCCCCCACGTAACTACTCACCCCCACGTAACTACTCCCCCCCCACCCACGTAACTACTCCCCCCCCACGTAACTACTCCCCCCCAATGTAACTACTCCCCTCCCACGTAACTACTCCCCCCCCACGTAACTACTCCCCTCCCACGTAAATACTCCCCCTCCACGTAACTACTCCCCCCCCACGTAACTACTCCCCCCCACATATCTACTCACCCCCCCATGTAACTACTCCCTCCCACCACGTAACTACTCCCCCCCACGTAACTACTCCCCCCCCATGTAACTACTCCCCCCCCCAGATAACCAGTCCCCCCCACGTAACTACTCCCCCCCCCACGTAACTACTCCCCCCCCATGTAACTACTCCCCACCCCCCACGTAACTACTCCCCCCCACGTAACTACTCCCCCCCCCATGTAACTACTCCCCCCCATGTAACTACTCCTCCCCACGTAACTACTCCCCCTCCATGTAACTACTCCCCCCCACGTAACTACTCCCCCCCCCACGTAACTACTCCCCCCCACGTAACTACTCCCCCCCCCAACGTAACTACTCCCCCCCCACGTAACTACTCCCCCCCACGTAACTACTCCCCCCCACGTAACTACTCCCTCCCCATGTAACTACTCCCCCTCCATGTAACTACTCCCCCCCACGTAACTTCTCCCCCCCACGTAACTACTCCCCCCCCACGTAACTACTCCCTCCCCATGTAACTACTCCCCCCCACGTAACTACTCCCCCCCCCATGTAACTACTCCCCCCCATGTAACTACTCCCCCCCACGTAACTACTCCCCCTCCATGTAACTACTCCCCCCCATGTAACTACTCCCCCATGTAACTACTCCCCCCCATGCAACTACTCCCCTCCCACGTAACTACTCCCCCCCACGTAACTACTCCCCCCCCACGTAACTACTCCCCCCCCACGTAACTACTACCCCCCACGTAACTACTCCCCCCCCCACGTAACTACTCCCCCCCCCACGTAACTACTACCCCCCACGTAACTACTCCGCCCCCCCCACGTAACTACTCCCTCCCACCACGTAACTACTCCCCCCCCACGTAACTACTCCCCCCCCACGTAACTATTCCCGCCCCATGTAACTACTCCCCCCCCCACGTAACTACTCCCCCCCACGTAACTACACCCCCCCGCCACGTAACTACTCCCCGCCACGTAACTACTCCCACCCCAGTAACTACACCCCCTCCACGTAACTACTCACCCACCACGTAACTACTCCCCCCCCCACGTAACTACTCCCCCCCCCACGTAACTACTCCCCCCCACGTAACTACTCCCCCCCCCACGTAACTACTCCCTCCCACCACGTAACTACTCCCCCCTCCACGGAACTACTCCCCCCCCCACGTAACTACTCCCCCCCCCACGTAACTACTCCCTCCCACCACGTAACTACTCCCCCCCCACGTAACTACTCCCCCCCACCCACGTAACTACTCCCCCCTCCACGGAACTACTCCCCCCCCCACGTAACTACTCCCCCCCCCACGTAACTACTCCCCCCCCCACGTAACTACACCCCCTCCACGTAACTACTCCCCCCCCCACGTAACTACTCCCCCCCCCACGTAACTACTCCCCCCCCCACGTAACTACTCCCCCCCCCACGTAACTACACCCCCTCCACGTAACTACTCCCCACCCACGTAACTACTCCCCCCTCCACGGAACTACTCCCCCCCCCCACGTAACTACTCCCCCCTCCACGGAACTACTCCCCCCCCACGTAACTACTCCCTCCCACCACGTAACTACTCCCCCCCCACGTAACTACTCCCCCCCACCCACGTAACTACTCCCCCCTCCACGGAACTACTCCCTCCCACCACGTAACTACTCCCCCCCCACGTAACTACTCCTCCCCACCCATGTAACTACTCCCCCCTCCACGGAACTACTCCCCCCCCCACGTAACTACTCCCCCCCCCACGTAACTACTCCCACCCCCACGTAACTACTCCCCCCATGTAACTACTCCCCCACCATGTAACTACTCCCCCCTACGTAACTACTCCCCCCTACGTAACTACTCCCCCCACGTAACTCCTACCCCCCACGTAACTACTCCCCCCCACGTAACTACTCCCCCCCCACGTAACTACTCCCCCCTACGTAACTACTCCCCCCACGTAACTCCTACCCCCCACGTAACTACTCCCCCCCACGTAACTACTCCCCCCCCACGTAACTACTCCCCCCCCACGTAACTACTCCCCCCCACGTAACTACTCCCCCCCGCCACGTAACTACTCCCTCCCACCACGTAACTACTCCCCGCCACGTAACTACTCCCACCCCACGTAACTACACCCCCTCCACGTAACTACTCACCCCCCACGTAACTACTCCCCCCCCCCACGTAACTACTCCCCCCCCCACATAACTACTCCTCCCCCCACGTAACTACTCCCTCCCACTACGTAACTACTCCCCCCCCACGTAACTACTCCCCCCCCCACGTAACTACTCCCCGCCACGTAACTACTCCCACCCCACGTAACTATACCCCCTCCACGTAACTACTCCCACCCCACGTAACTACTCCCACCCCACGTAACTAC
Organism: Pristiophorus japonicus; assembly: GCF_044704955.1. Taxonomy (NCBI): domain Eukaryota; kingdom Metazoa; phylum Chordata; class Chondrichthyes; family Pristiophoridae; genus Pristiophorus; species Pristiophorus japonicus. The sequence goes on from NW_027252730.1 coordinate 12,890, forward strand.
ACCCCCTCCACGTAACTACACTCCCTCCACGTAACTACTCCCCCCCCACGTAACTACTCCCTCCCACCACGTAACTACTCCCCGCCACGTAACTATTCCCACCCCACGTAACTACTCCCCCCCCACGTAACTACTCCCCCCCCACGTAACTACTCCCCCGCCACGTAACTACTCCCTCCCACCACGTAACTACTCCCCGCCACGTAACTACTCCCACCCCACGTAACTACACCCCCTCCACGTAACTACTCACCCCCCACGTAACTACTCCCCCCCCCACGTAACTACTCCCCCCCCCACGTAACTACTCCTCCCCCCACGTAACTACTCCCTCCCACTACGTAACTACTCCCCCCCCCACGTAACTACTCCCCCCCCCACGTAACTACTCCCCGCCACGTAACTACTCCCACCCCACGTAACTACACCCCCTCCACGTAACTACTCACCCCCCACGTAACTACTCCCCCCCCCACGTAACTACTCCCCCCCCCACGTAACTACTCCCCCCCACGTAACTACTCCCTCCCACCACGTAACTACTCCCCCCCACGTAACTACACCCCCTCCACGTAACTACTCCCACCCCACGTAACTACACCCCCTCCACGTATCTACTCACCCCCCACGTAACTACTCACCCACCCACGTAACTACACCCCCCCATGTAACTACTCACCCCCCCACGTAACTACACCCCCCCATGTAACTACTCCCTCCCACCACGTAACTACTCCCCCCCACGTAACTACTCCCCCCCACGTAACTACTCCCCCCACGTAACTACTCCCCCCCACGTAACTACTCCACCCACGTAACTACTCCCCCCTCCACGTAACTACTCCCCCCCACGTAACTACTCCCTCCCACCACGTAACTACTCCCCTCCCACGTAACTACTCACCCCCCCACGTAACTACACCCCCCCATGTAACTACTCCCTCCCACCACGTAACTACTCCCCTCCCACGTAACTACTCACCCCCCCACGTAACTACACCCCCCCATGTAACTACTCACCCCCCCACGTAACTACACCCCCCCATGTAACTACTCCCCCCCACGTAACTACTCCCCCCCCACGTAACTACTCCCCCCCCATGTAACTACTCCCCCACCACGTAACTACTCCCCCCCACGTAACTACTCCCCCCACGTAACTACTCCCCCCCCACGTAACTACTCCCCCCCCCACGTAACTACTCCACCCACGTAACTACTCCCCCCTCCACGTAACTACTCCCTTCCCCACGTAACTACTCCCCCCCATGTAACTACTCCCTCCCACCACGTAACTACTCCCCCCCACGTAACTACTCCCCCCCCACGTAACTACTCCCCCCCATGTAACTACTCCCTCCCACCACGTAACTACTCCCCCCCACGTAACTACTCCCCCCACGTAACTACTCCCCCCCACGTAACTACTCCCTTCCCCACGTAACTACTCCCCACCCACGTAACTACTCCTCCCCACGTAACTACTCCCCCCCCACGTAACTACTCCCCTCCCACGTAACTACTCACCCCACGTAACAACTCCCCCCCCCCCACGTAACTACTCCCCCCCCACGTAACTACTCCCCCCCACGTAACTACTCCCCCCCACGTAACTACTCCCCTCCCACGTAACTACTCCCCCCCACGTAACTACTCCCCCCATGTAACTACTCCCCCCCCATGCAACTACTCCCCCCCCACGTAACTACTCCCCCCACGTAACTACTCCCCCCCACGTAACTACTCCCCCCCCACGTAACTACTCCCCTCCCACGTAACTACTCCCCCCCACGTAACAACTCCCCCCCCCCACGTAACTACTCCCCCCCCACGTAACTACTCCCCCCCACGTAACTACTCCCCCCCACATAACTACTCCCCTCCCACGTAACTACTCCCCCCCATGTAACTACTCCCCCACCACGTAACTACTCCCCCCCATGTAACTACTCCCCCCCACGTAACTACTCCCCTCCCACGTAACTACTCCCCCCCACGTAACTACTCCCCCCATGTAACTAATCCCCCCCCATGCAACTACTCCCCCCCCACGTAACTACTCCCCCCCCATGCAACTACTCCCCCCCCACGTAACTACTCCCCCCCCAGGTAACTACTCCCCCCCCACGTAACTACTCCCCTCCCACGTAACTACTCCCCCCCACGTAACTACTCCCCCCCCACGTAACTACTCCCCCCCCATGCAACTACTCCCCCCCCACGTAACTACTCCCCCCCCAGGTAACTACTCCCCCCCCACGTAACTACTCCCCTCCCACGTAACTACTCCCCCCCCACGTAACTACTCCCCCCCACGTAACTACTCCCCTCCCACGTAACTACTCCCCCCCACGTAACTACTCCCCACATGTAACTACTCCCCCCCCATGCAACTACTCCCCCCCCACGTAACTACTCCCCCCCCACGTAACTACTCCCCCCCACGTAACTACTCCCCCCCCACGTAACTACTCCCTCCCCCACGTAACTACTCCCCCCCACGTAACTACTCCCCCCACGTAACTACTCCCCCCCATGTAACTACTCCCCCCCCACATAACTACTCCCCCCACGTAACTCCTACCCCCCACGTAACTACTCCCCCCCCCACGTAACTACTCCCCCCCACGTAACTACTCCCCCCGCCCACGTAACTACTCCCCCCCCCACGTAACTACTTCCCCCCCATGAAACTACTCCCCCCCCACGTAACTACTCCCCCCACGTAACTCCTACCCCCCACGTAACTACTCCCCCCCCCACGTAACTACTCCCCCCCACGTAACTACTCCCCCCGCCCACGTAACTACTTCCCCCCCACATAACTACTCCCCCCCTCGTAACTACCCCCCCACGTAACTACTCCCCCCCCACGTAACTACTCCCCCCCCACGTAACTACTCCCCCCCAACGTAACTACTCCGCCCCCCACGTAACTACACCCCCCCTTTTAACTACTCCCCCCCACGTACTCCCCCACGTAACTACTCCCCCCCCCACGTAACTACTCCCCCCCAACGTAACTACTCCCCCCCCACGTAACTACTCCCCCCCAACGTAACTACTCCCCCCCCACGTAACTACTCCCCCCCACGCAACTACTCCCCCCCCATGTAACTACTCCCTCCCACGTAACTACTCCCCCCCACGCAACTACTCCCCCCCCATGTAACTACTCCCTCCCACGTAACTACTCCCCCCCACGCAACTACTCCCCCCTCCACGTAACTACTCCCCCCCACGTAACTACTCCCCTCCCACGTAACTACTCACCCCCCCACGTAACTACACCCCCCCATGTAACTACTCCCCCCCACGTAACTACTCCCCCCCCACGTAACTACTCCCCCCCATGTAACTACTCCCCCACCACGTAACTACTCCCCCCCACGTAACTACTCCCCCCACGTAACTACTCCCCCCCCACGTAACTACTCCCCCCCCCACGTAACTACTCCACCCACGTAACTACTCCCCCATCCACGTAACTACTCCCTTCCCCACGTAACTACTCCCCCCCATGTAACTACTCCCTCCCACCACGTAACTACTCCCTTCCCCACGTAACTACTCCCCCCCCACGTAACTACTCCCCCCCACGTAACTACTCCCCCCCCACGTAACTACTCCCCTCCCACGTAACTACTCACCCCACGTAACAACTCCCCCCCCCCACGTAACTACTCCCCCCCACGTAACTACTCCCCCCCACGTAACTACTCCCCCCCACGTAACTACTCCCCTCCCACGTAACTACTCCCCCCCACGTAACTACTCCCCCCATGTAACTACTCCCCCCCCATGCAACTACTCCCCCCCCACGTAACTACTCCCCCCACGTATCTACTCCCCCCCACGTAACTACTCCCCCCCCACGTAACTACTCCCCTCCCACGTAACTACTCACCCCACGTAACAACTCCCCCCCCCCACGTAACTACTCCCCCCCCACGTAACTACTCCCCCCCACGTAACTACTCCCCCCCACGTAACTACTCCCCTCCCACGTAACTACTCCCCCCCATGTAACTACTCCCCCACCACGTAACTACTCCCCCCCATGTAACTACTCCCCTCCCACGTAACTACTCCCCCCCACGTAACTACTCCCCCCATGTAACTAATCCCCCCCATGCAACTACTCCCCCCCCACGTAACTACTCCCCCCCCATGCAACTACTCCCCCCCCACGTAACTACTCCCCCCCCAGGTAACTACTCCCCCCCCACGTAACTACTCCCCTCCCACGTAACTACTCCCCCCACGTAACTACTCCCCCCCCCACGTAACTACTCCCCCCCCATGCAACTACTCCCCCCCCACGTAACTACTCCCCCCCCAGGTAACTACTCCCCCCCCACGTAACTACTCCCCTCCCACGTAACTACTCCCCCCCCACGTAACTACTCCCCCCCACGTAACTACTCCCCTCCCACGTAACTACTCCCCCCACGTAACTACTCCCCCCATGTAACTACTCCCCCCCATGCAACTACTCCCCCCCCACGTAACTACTCCCCCCCCACGTAACTACTCCCCCCCACGTAACTACTCCCCCCCCACGTAACTACTCCCTCCCCCACGTAACTACTCCCCCCCCACGTAACTACTCCCCCCACGTAACTACTCCCCCCCATGTAACTACTCCCCCCCCACATAACTACTCCCCCCACGTAACTCCTACCCCCCACGTAACTACTCCCCCCCCACGTAATTACTCCCCCCCACGTAACTACTCCCCCGCCCACGTAACTACTCCCCCCCCCACGTAACTACTTCCCCCCCGTAACTACCCCCCATGTAACTACTCCCCCCCCACGTAACTACTCCCCCCCCAGGTACCTACTCCCCCCCACGTAACTACTCCCCCCCACGTAACTACACCCCCCCTTTTAACTACTCCCCCCCCACGTAACTACTCCCCCCCACGTAACTACACCCCCCCTTTTAACTACTCCCCCCCCACGTAACTACTCCCCCCCACGTACTCCCCCCACGTAACTACTCCCCCCCCCCACGTAACTACTCCCCCTCAACGTAACTACTCCCCCCCACGTAACTACTCCCCCCCAACGTAACTACTCCCCCCCACGTAACTACTCCCCCCACGCAACTACTCCCCCCCCATGTAACTACTCCCCCCCACGTAACTACTCCCCCCCACGTAACTACTCCCCCCCCCACGTAACTACTCCCCCCCACGCAACTACTCCCCCCCATGTAACTACACCCCCCCATGTAACTACTCCCCCCCCCACGTAACTACTCCCCCCCACGTAACTACACCCCCCTTTTAACTACTCCCCCCCCACGTAACTACTCCCCCCCACGTAACTACACCCCCCCTTTTAACTACTCCCCCCCCACGTAACACGTAACTACTCCCCCCCCCCACGTAACTACTCCCCCCCAACGTAACTACTCCCCCCCCACGTAACTACTCCCCCCCAACGTAACTACTCCCCCCCCACGTAACTACTCCCCCCCCCACGTAACTACTCCCCCCCACGCAACTACTCCCCCCCCATGTAACTACTCCCCCCCCACGTAACTACTCCCCCCCCCACGTAACTACACCCCCTCTTTTAACTACTCCCCCCCCACGTAACTACTCCCCCCCCACGTAACTACTCCCCCCCCAGGTAACTACTCCCCCCCAACTACTCCCCCCCCACGTAACTACTCCCCCCCCAGGTAACTACTCCCCCCCCACGTAACTACTCCCCCCCACGTAACTACTCCCCCCCACGTAACTACTCCCCCCCCCACGTAACTACAACCCCCTTTTAACTACTCCCCCCCCACGTAACTACTCCCCCCCCACGTAACTACTCCCCTCCCACGTAACTACTCCCCCCCACGTAACAACTCCCCCCCCCCACGTAACTACTCCCCCCCCACGTAACTACTCCCCCCCACGTAACTACTCCCCCCCACATAACTACTCCCCTCCCACGTAACTACTCCCCCCCATGTAACTACTCCCCCACCACGTAACTACTCCCCCCCATGTAACTACTCCCCCCCACGTAACTACTCCCCCCACATAACTACTCCCCCCCCACGTAACTACTCCCCCCCACGTAACTACTCCCCCCATGTAACTAATCCCCCCCCATGCAACTACTCCCCCCCCACGTAACTACTCCCCCCCCATGCAACTACTCCCCCCCCACGTAACTACTCCCCCCCCAGGTAACTACTCCCCCCCCACGTAACTACTCCCCTCCCACGTAACTACTCCCCCCCCACGTAACTACTCCCCCCCCATGCAACTACTCCCCCCCCACGTAACTACTCCCCCCCCAGGTAACTACTCCCCCCCCACGTAACTACTCCCCTCCCACGTAACTACTCCCCCCCACGTAACTACTCCCCCCCACGTAACTACTCCCCTCCCACGTAACTACTCCCCCCCACGTAACTACTCCCCCCCACGTAACTACTCCCCTCCCACGTAACTACTCCCCCCCACGTAACTACTCCCCCCCACGTAACTACTCCCCCCCATGTAACTAATCCCCCCCCATGCAACTACTCCCCCCCCACGTAACTACTCCCCCCCCATGCAACTACTCCCCCCCCACGTAACTACTCCCCCCCCAGGTAACTACTCCCCCCCCACGTAACTACTCCCCTCCCACGTAACTACTCCCCCCCCACGTAACTACTCCCCCCCACGTAACTACTCCCCTCCCACGTAACTACTCCCCCCCCACGTAACTACTCCCCCCCACGTAACTACTCCCCTCCCACGTAACTACTCCCCCCCACGTAACTACTCCCCTCCCATGTAACTACTCCCCCCATGTAACTACTCCCCCCCCATGCAACTACTCCCCCCTCACGTAACTACTCCCCCCCCACGTAACTACTCCCCCCCACGTAACTACTCCCCCCCCACGTAACTACTCCCTCCCCCACGTAACTACTCCCCCCCCACGTAACTACTCCCCCCACGTAACTACTCCCCCCCATGTAACTACTCCCCCCCCCATAACTACTCCCCCCACGTAACTCCTACCCCCCACGTAACTACTCCCCCCCCCACGTAACTACTCCCCCCACGTAACTACTCCCCCCGCCCACGTAACTACTCCCCCCCCCACGTAACTACTTCCCCCCCATGAAACTACTCCCCCCCCACGTAACTACTCCCCCCACGTAACTCCTACCCCCCACGTAACTACTCCCCCCCCCACGTAACTACTCCCCCCCACGTAACTACTCCCCCCGCCCACGTAACTACTTCCCCCCACATAACTACTCCCCCCCTCGTAACTACCCCCCCACGTAACTACTCCCCCCCCACGTAACTACTCCCCCCCCACGTAACTACTCCCCCCCAACGTAACTACTCCGCCCCCCACGTAACTACACCCCCCCCTTTTAACTACTCCCCCCCCACGTAACTACTCCCCCCCACGTACTCCCCCACGTAACTACTCCCCCCCCCACGTAACTACTCCCCCCCAACGTAACTACTCCCCCCCCACGTAACTACTCCCCCCCAACGTAACTACTCCCCCCCCACGTAACTACTCCCCCCCACGCAACTACTCCCCCCCCATGTAACTACTCCCTCCCACGTAACTACTCCCCCCCACGCAACTACTCCCCCCCCATGTAACTACTCCCTCCCACGTAACTACTCCCCCCCACGCAACTACTCCCCCCTCCACGTAACTACTCCCCCCCACGTAACTACTCCCCTCCCACGTAACTACTCACCCCCCCACGTAACTACACCCCCCCATGTAACTACTCCCCCCCACGTAACTACTCCCCCCCCACGTAACTACTCCCCCCCCATGTAACTACTCCCCCACCACGTAACTACTCCCCCCCACGTAACTACTCCCCCCACGTAACTACTCCCCCCCCACGTAACTACTCCCCCCCCCACGTAACTACTCCACCCACGTAACTACTCCCCCATCCACGTAACTACTCCCTTCCCCACGTAACTACTCCCCCCCATGTAACTACTCCCTCCCACCACGTAACTACTCCCTTCCCCACGTAACTACTCCCCCCCCACGTAACTACTCCCCCCCACGTAACTACTCCCCCCCCACGTAACTACTCCCCTCCCACGTAACTACTCACCCCACGTAACAACTCCCCCCCCCCACGTAACTACTCCCCCCCACGTAACTACTCCCCCCCACGTAACTACTCCCCCCCACGTAACTACTCCCCTCCCACGTAACTACTCCCCCCACGTAACTACTCACCCCACGTAACAACTCCCCCCCCCCACGTAACTACTCCCCCCCCACGTAACTACTCCCCCCCACGTAACTACTCCCCCCCACGTAACTACTCCCCTCCCACGTAACTACTCCCCCCCCATGTAACTACTCCCCCACCACGTAACTACTCCCCCCCATGTAACTACTCCCCTCCCACGTAACTACTCCCCCCCACGTAACTACTCCCCCCATGTAACTAATCCCCCCCCATGCAACTACTCCCCCCCCACGTAACTACTCCCCCCCCATGCAACTACTCCCCCCCCCACGTAACTACTCCCCCCCCAGGTAACTACTCCCCCCCCACGTAACTACTCCCCTCCCACGTAACTACTCCCCCCCACGTAACTACTCCCCCCCCCACGTAACTACTCCCCCCCCATGCAACTACTCCCCCCCCACGTAACTACTCCCCCCCCAGGTAACTACTCCCCCCCCACGTAACTACTCCCCTCCCACGTAACTACTCCCCCCCCACGTAACTACTCCCCCCCACGTAACTACTCCCCTCCCACGTAACTACTCCCCCCACGTAACTACTCCCCCCATGTAACTACTCCCCCCCCATGCAACTACTCCCCCCCCACGTAACTACTCCCCCCCCCACGTAACTACTCCCCCCCACGTA
>NW_027252731.1:0-21768 GCF_044704955.1 Pristiophorus japonicus
TGTGGGAGGGGGGATTGTGGGAGGGGGGGATTGTGGGAGGGGGGGATTGTGGGAGGGGGGGATTGTGGGAGGGGGGGATTGTGGGAGAGGGGGATTGTGGGAGGGGGGATTGTGGGAGGGGGGGATTGTGGGAGGGGGGATTGTGGGAGGGGGGGATTGTGGGAGGGGGGGATTGTGGTTAGGGGGGGATTGTGGGAGGGGGGGATTGTGGGAGGGGGGATTGTGGAGGGGGGATTGTGGGAGGGGGGGGTTGTGGGAGGGGGGATTGTGGGAGGGGTGACTGTGGAGGGGGGGGTTGTGGGAGGGGGTGACTGTGGGAGGGGGTGACTGTGGGGAGGGGGTGATTGTGGGAGGGGGGATTGTGGGTGTTGGGGGATTGTGGGAGGGGGGATTGTGGGAGGGGGGATTGTGGGAGGGGGTGACTGTGGGAGGGGGGATTGTGGGGAGGGGGTGATTGTGGGAGTGGGGATTGTGGGAGGGGGGATTGTGGGAGGGGGGGATTGTGGGGAGGGGGTGATTGTGGGAGTGGGGATTGTGGGAGGGGGGATTGTGGGAGGGGGGATTGTGGGAGGGGGGATTGTGGGGAGGGGGTGATTGTGGGAGTGGGGATTGTGGGAGGGGGGATTGTGGGAGGGGGGGATTGTGGGGAGGGGGTGATTGTGGGTGTTGGGGGATTGTGGGAGGGGGGATTGTGGGGAGGGGGGATTGTGGGAGGGGGGATTGTGGGAGGGGGGATTGTGGGGAGGGGGTGATTGTGGGAGGGGGGATTGTGGGAGGGGGTGACTGTGGGAGGGGGTGACTGTGGGAGGGGGGGGTTGTGGGAGGGGGTGACTGTGGGAGGGGGTGATTGTGGGAGGGGGGGATTGTGGGAGGGGGATTGTGGGAGGGGGTGACTGTGGGAGGGGGGGATTGTGGGGAGGGGGGATTGTGGGAGGGGGGGATTGTGGGAGGGGGGGATTGTGGGAGGGGGGATTGTGGGAGGGGGGATTGTGGGAGGGGGGATTGTGGGAGGGGGTGACTGTGGGAGGGGGAATTGTGGGCATTGGGGGATTGTGGGAGGGGGGGATTGTGGGAGGGGGGATTGTGGGAGGGGGGATTGTGGGAGGGGGGGATTGTGGGAGGGGTGATTGTGGGAGTGGGGATTGTGGGAGGGGGGATTGTGGGAGGGGGGATTGTGGGAGGGGGGATTGTGGGAGGGGGGGATTGTGGGAGGGGTGATTGTGGGAGTGGGGATTGTGGGAGGGGGGATTGTGGGAGGGGGGATTGTGGGAGGGGTGATTGTGGGAGGGGTGATTGTGGGGAGGGGGGATTGTGGGAGTGGGGATTGTGGGAGGGGTGATTGTGGGGAGGGGGGATTGTGGGAGGGGGTGACTGTGGGAGGGGGAATTGTGGGCATTGGGGGATTGTGGGAGGGGGGGGATTGTGGGAGGGGGGATTGTGGGAGGGGTGATTGTGGGAGGGGGGATTGTGGGAGGGGGGATTGTGGGAGGGGGGATTGTGGGAGTGGGGATTGTGGGAGGGGGGATTGTGGGAGGGGGGATTGTGGGAGGGGTGATTGTGGGAGGGGTGATTGTGGGGAGGGGGGATTGTGGGAGTGGGGATTGTGGGAGGGGTGATTGTGGGAGTGGGGATTGTGGGAGGGGGGATTGTGGGAGGGGGGATTGTGGGGAGGGGGATTGTGGGAGGGGGGGGATTGTGGGAGGGGGGATTGTGGGAGGGGGGGATTGTGGGGAGGGGGGATTGTGGGAGTGGGGGATTGTGGGAGGGGGGATTGTGGGAGTGGGGGGATTGTGGGAGGGGGGATTGTGGGAGTGGGGATTGTGGGAGTGGGGATTGTGGGAGTGGGGATTGTGGGAGGGGGGGATTGTGGGTGTTGGGGGATTGTGGCGGGGGGATTGTGGGAGGGGGGGATTGTGGGAGGGGGGATTGTGGGAGTGGGGATTGTGGGAGGGGGATTGTGGGAGTGGGGATTGTGGGAGGGGTGATTGTGGGAGGGGGGATTGTGGGAGGGGTGATTGTGGGAGGGGGGATTGTGGGAGGGGGTGATTGTGGGAGTGGGGATTGTGGGAGGGGGATTGTGGGAGGGGTGATTGTGGGAGGGGGGATTGTGGGAGGGGGGATTGTGGGAGGGGGGATTGTGGGAGGGGGGGGATTGTGGGAGGGGTGATTGTGGGAGTGGGGATTGTGGGAGGGGTATTGTGGGAGGGGGGATTGTGGGAGGGGGGATTGTGGGAGTGGGGATTGTGGGAGGGGTGATTGTGGGAGGGGGGATTGTGGGAGGGGGGATTGTGGGAGGGGGGATTGGTGGGAGGGGGGATTGTGGGAGGGGGGGATTGTGGGAGTGGGGATTGTGGGAGGGGTGATTGTGGGAGGGGTGATTGTGGGAGGGGGGATTGTGGGAGGGGGATTGTGGGAGGGGGATTGTGGGAGGGGTGATTGTGGGAGGGGGGATTGTGGGAGGGGGGATTGTGGGAGGGGGGATTGTGGGAGGGGGGGATTGTGGGAGGGGGGATTGTGGGAGGGGGGATTGTGGGAGGGGGGGATTGTGGGAGGGGGGATTGTGGGAGGGGGGGATTGTGGGAGGGGGGGATTGTGGGAGGGGGGATTGTGGGAGGGGGGGATTGTGGGAGGGGGGATTGTGGGAGGGGGGGATTGTGGGTGTTGGGGGATTGTGGGAGGGGGGGATTGTGGGAGGGGGGGATTGTGGGTGTTGGGGGATTGTGGGAGGGGGGGATTGTGGGAGGGGGGGATTGTGGGCGTTGGGGGATTGTGGGAGGGGGGGATTGTGGGAGGGGGGATTGTGGGAGGGGGGATTGTGGGAGGGGGGATTGTGGGAGGGGGGGGATTGTGGGAGGGGGGATTGTGGGAGGGGGGGATTGTGGGTGTTGGGGGATTGTGGGAGGGGGGGATTGTGGGGAGGGGGGGATTGTGGGTGTTGGGGGATTGTGGGTGTTGGGGGATTGTGGGAGTGGGGGATTGTGGGAGGGGGGATTGTGGGAGGGGGGGATTGTGGGAGGGGGGGATTGTGGGTGTTGGGGGATTGTGGGAGGGGGGATTGTGGGAGGGGGGATTGTGGGTGTTGGGGGATTGTGGGAGGGGGGATTGTGGGAGGGGGGGATTGTGGGAGGGGGGGATTGTGGGTGTGGGGGATTGTGGGAGTGGGGATTGTGGGAGGGGGGATTGTGGGAGGGGGGGCTTGTGGGTGTTGGGGGATTGTGGGAGGGGGGGATTGTGGGAGGGGGGGATTGTGGGAGGGGGGGATTGTGGGAGGGGGGATTGTGGGAGGGGGGGATTGTGGGAGGGGGGGATTGTGGGTGTTGGGGGATTGTGGGAGGGGGGATTGTGGGTGTTGGGGGATTGTGGGAGGGGGGATTGTGGGAGGGGGGGATTGTGGGAGGGGGTGATTGTGGGAGGGGGGATTGTGGGGAGGGGGGCATTGTGGGAGGGGGGATTGTGGGAGGGGGGATTGTGGGAGGGGGGGATTGTGGGAGGGGGGAGTGTGGGTGTTTGGGGATTGTGGGAGTGGGGGATTGTGGGAGGGGGGGATTGTGGGAGGGGGGATTGTGGGGAGGGGGGATTGTGGGAGGGGGGATTGTGGGAGGGGGGGATTGTGGGAGGGGGATTGTGGGAGGGGGGATTGTGGGAGGGGGGATTGTGGGTGTGGGGGATTGTGGGAGGGGGGGATTGTGGGAGGGGGGATTGTGGGAGGGGGGATTGTGGGAGGGGGGGATTGTGGGGGGGGGATGGGGTGGGGGAGAGGGGGTGGGGGGAGGGCTGTGGAGGGGGGATTGTGGGAGGGGGGGATTGTGGGAGGGGGATTGTGGGTGTTGGGGGATTGTGGGAGGGGGGGATTGTGGGAGGGGGGATTGTGGGAGGGGGGGATTGTGGGTGTTGGGGGATTGTGGGAGGGGGGGATTGTGGGTGTTGGGGGATTGTGGGAGGGGGGGATTGTGGGGAGGGGGGATTGTGGGAGGGGGGATTGTGGGCGGGGGGATTGTGGGAGGGGGGATTGTGGGAGGGGGGGATTGTGGGAGGGGGGATTGTGGGTGTTGGGGGATTGTGGGAGGGGGGATTGTGGGAGGGGGGGATTGTGGGAGGGGGGGATTGTGGGAGGGGGGAATTGTGGGAGGGGGGGATTGTGGGAGGGGGGATTGTGGGAGGGGGGGATTGTGGGAGGGGGGATTGTGGGCGTTGGGGGATTGTGGGAGGGGGGATTGTGGGTGTTGGGGGATTGTGGGAGGGGGGGATTGTGGGAGGGGGGATTGTGGGTGTTGGGGGATTGTGGGAGGGGGGATTGTGGGTGTTGGGGGATTGTGGGAGGGGGGATTGTGGGTGTTGGGGGATTGTGGGAGGGGGGATTGTGGGAGGGGGGGATTGTGGGAGGGGGGGATTGTGGGTGTGGGGGATTGTGGGAGGGGGGGATTGTGGGAGGGGGGGATTGTGGGAGGGGGGATTGTGGGAGGGGGGGATTGTGGGAGGGGGGGATTGTGGGAGGGGGGATTGTGGGAGGGGGGGATTGTGGGAGGGGGGGATTGTGGGAGGGGGGGATTGTGGGTGTGGGGGATTGTGGGAGGGGGGATTGTGGGAGGGGGGGATTGTGGGAGGGGGGATTGTGGGAGGGGGGATTGTGGGAGGGGGGAATTGTGGGTGTGGGGGATTGTGGGAGGGGGGGATTGTGGGTGTGGGGGATTGTGGGAGGGGGGATTGTGGGAGGGGGGGATTGTGGGAGGGGGGATTGTGGGAGGGGGGGATTGTGGGAGGGGGGATTGTGGGAGGGGGGATTGTGGGAGGGGGGATTGTGGGTGTGGGGGATTGTGAGAGGGGGATTGTGGGAGGGGGGGATTGTGGGAGGGGGGATTGTGGGAGGGGGGGATTGTGGGAGGGGGGATTGTGGGGAGGGGGTGATTGTGGGCGGGGGGGATTGTGGGGAGGGGGGGATTGTGGGAGGGGGTATTGTGGGAGGGGGGGATTGTGGGAGGGGGGATTGTGGGGAGGGGGTGATTGTGGGCGGGGGATACGGACGGGGAGGATATAACACAGTGGGAAGAGTGACAGTGAAAGCCAGCTGCCATATGTCTGTGTCTCCCTGTGATCTGCAGAAGACGCAGCTCCGAGCTCCAAAGGAAGATTGTCGCTGGAAGATCTCACGGCCCCAGAATTCCAAGTACACGATCCCGAGATTAAATGGATAAACGGTTAGTGACATCAACAGACCCTTTATCTGAGGGAACACGATAGGACTGTTAAACATGTGCTGTACCTGCCCTAGGAATGTTCGATGGGACAGTGTACAGAGAGATTTACTCTGTATCTAACCCCTTGCTGTACCTGCCCTGAGAGTGTTTGATGAGACAGTGTAGAGGGAGCTTTACTCTGTATCTAACCCCATGCTGTACCTGCCCCTGGGAGTGTTTGATGGGACAGTGTAGAGGGAGCTTTACTCTGTATCTAACCCCATGCTGTACCTGCCCTGGGAGAGTTTGATGGGACAATGTAGAGGGAGCTTTACTCTGTATCTAACCCCTTGCTGTACCTGCCCTGGGAGTGTTTGATGGGACAGTGTAGAGGGAGCTTTACTCTGTATCTAACCCCATGCTGTACCTGCCCTGGGAGAGTTTGATGGGACAGTTTAGAGGGAGCTTTACTCTGTACCTAACCCCCTGTACCTGCCCTGGGAGTGTTTGATGGGACAGTGTAAAGGGAGCTTTACTCTGTATCTAACCCCCTGTACCTGCCCTGGGAGTGTTTGATGGGACAGTGTAGAGGGAGCTTTACTCTGTATCTAACCCCCTGTACCTGCCCTGGGAGTGTGTTTGATGGGACAGTGTCGAGGGAGCTTTACTCTGTATCTAACCCCCTGTACCTGCCCTGGGAGTGTGTTTGATGGGACAGTGTAGAGGGAGCTTTACTCTGTATCTAACCCCGTGCTGTACCTGCCCTGGGAGTGTTTGATGGGACAGTGTAGAGGGAGCTTCCTCGCTGCCAAGCTCCACCTCACAATCAACAAGCTCCCCGCTGGGGTGGAATTAAACTACAGAACCAGTGGGAAGCTGTTTAACCTATGCCGCCTCCAGGCCAGGTCCAAGATCACCCCAAGCTCTGTCGTTGAGCTACAGTATGCGGACGACGCCTGCGTCTGTGCACATTCACAGGCTGAACCCGAACCCTAACCCTAACCAGAGGATATAGTCAATGTATTCACTGAGGCATATGAAAGCATGGGCCTTACGCTTATCGTCCTCCACCAGCCTGTCTCCGCCGCACAGCACTGCCCTCCAATCATCAAGATCCACAGCGTGGCCCTCGACAACGTGGACCATTTCCCATATGTCGGGAGCCTCTTATCAACAAAGGAAGACATTGATGCGGACATTCAGCATCGCCTCCAGTGCGCCAGCGCAGCCTTCGGCCGTCTGAGGAAAAGAGTGTTCGAAGACCAGGCCCTCCAATCTACCACCAAGCTCATGGTCTACAAGGTCTGATGAACAGAAGGCACCTCAAGTCGCTGGAGATATACCACCGACGATGTCTCCGCAAGAGCCTGCAAATCTCCTGGGAGGACAGGTGCACCAACATCAGTGTCCTCGACCAGGCCAACATCCCCAGTATTGTAGCACTGACCACACTCGATCAGCTTCGCTGGGCAGGCCACATGGTTAGCATGCCAGACACGAGACTCCCTAAGCAAATGGTTTATGTGGAGCACCTTCATGCTAAACGAGCCAAAGGTGGGCAGAGGAAACGTTACAAGGACACCCTCAAAGGCTCCTTGGTAAAGTGCGACATCACCACTGACACCTGGGAGACCCTGGCCGCAGACCGCCCGAGGTGGAGAAAGTCCATCCGGGAGGGCGCTGAGCATGGAGCATGAAGAGGCCAAACGCAGGCAGCGGAAGGAGTGCGCGGCAACCCAGCCCCACTGACCCCTTCCCCCGACGAATGTCTGTCCCACCTGTAACAGGATCTGAGGCTCTCGTATCAGACTGTTCAGCCATCAAAGAACTCACTTTGGGAGTGGAAGCGAGTCTTCCTCGATTCCGAGGGACTGCCTATGATGATGATGAGAGGGAGCTTTACTCTGTACCTAACCCGTGCTGTACCTGCCCTGGGAGTGTTTGATGGGACAGTGTAGTGGGAGCTTTACTCTGTATCTAACCCCCTGTACCTGCCCTGGGAGTGTTTGATGCGACAGTGTAGTGGGAGCTTTACTCTGTACCTAACCCGTGCTGTACCTGTCCTGGGAGTGTTTGATGGGACAGTGAAGAGGGAGCTTTACTCTGTATCTAACCCCCTGTACCTGCCCTGGGAGTGTTTGATGGGACAGTGTAGAGGGAGCTTTACTCTGTATCTAACCCCCTGTACCTGCCCTGGGAGTGTTTGATGGGACAGTGTAGAGGGAGCTTTACTCTGTACCTAACCCGTGCTGTACCTGCCCTGGGAGTGTTTGATGGGACAGTGTAGAGGGAGCTTTACTCTGTATCTAACCCCCTGTACCTGTCCTGTGAGTGTTTGATGGGACAGTGTAGAGGGAGCTTTACTCTGTATCTAACCCCCTGTACCTGTCCTGTGAGTGTTTGATGGGACAGTGTAGAGGGAGCTTTACTCTGTATCTAACCCCGTGCTGTACCTGCCCTGGGAGTGTTTGATGGGACAGTGTAGAGGGAGCTTTACTCTCTATTTAACCTCGTGCTGTATCTGCCCTGGGAGTGTTTGATGGGACAGTGTAGAGGGAGCTTTACTCTGTATCTAACCCCCGATACCTGCCCTGGGAGTGTTTGATGGGACAGTGTAGAGGGAGTTTTACTCTGTATCTAACCCCGTGCTGTACCTGCCCTGGGAGTGTTTGATGGGACAGTGTGGAGGGAGCTTTACTCTCTATTTAACCTCGTGCTGTATCTGCCCTGGGAGTGTTTGATGGGACAGTGTAGAGGGAGCTTTACTCTGTATCTAACCCCCTGTACCTGCCCTGGGAGTGTTTGATGGGACAGTGTAGACGGAGCTTTACTCTGTATCTAACCCCCTGTACCGGCCCTGGGAGTGTTTGATGGGACAGCATGGAGGGAGCTTTACTCTGTATCTAACCCCCTGCTGTATCTGCCCTGGGAGTGTTTGATGGGACCGTGTAGAGGGAGCTTTACTCTGTATCTAACCCCGTGCTCTAGCTGCCCCTGGGAGTGTTTGATGGGACAGTGTAGAGGGAGCTTTACTCTGTATCTAACCCCCTGTACCTGCCCTGGGAGTGTTTGATGGGACAGTGTAGAGGGAGCTTTACTCTGTATCTAACCCCATGCTGTATCTGCCCTGGGAGTGTTTGATGGGACCGTGTAAAGGCAGCTTTACTCTGCATCTAACCCCGTGCTGTACCTGCCCTGGGAGTGTTTGATGGGACAGTGTAGAGGGAGCTTTACTCTGTATCTAACCCCCTGTACCTGCCCTGGGAGTGTTTGATGGGACAGTGTAGAGGGTGCTTTACTCTGTATCTAACCCCCTGTACCTGCCCTGGGAGTGTTTGATGGGACAGTGTAGAGGGAGCTTTACTCTGTATCTAACCCCATGCTATATCTGCCCTGGGAGTGTTTGATGGGACAGTGTAGAGGGAGCTTTACTCTGTATCTAACCCCGTGCTGTACCTGCCCTGGGAGTGTTTGATGGGACCGTGTAGAGGGAGCTTTACTCTGTATCTAACCTCGTGCTGTACCTGCAATGGGAGTGTGTGATGGGACAGTGTAGAGGGAGCTTAACTCTGTATCTAACCCCCTGTACCTGCCCTGGGAGTGTTTGATGGGTCAGTGTAGAGGGAGCTTTACTCTGTATCTAACCCCCTGTACCTACCCTGAGAGTGTTTGATGGGACAGTGTAGAGGGAGCTTTACTCTGTATCTAACCCCCTGTACCTGCCCTGGGAGTGTTTGATGGGGCAGTGTAGAGGGAGCATTACTCTGTATCTAACCCCCTGTACCTGCCCTGGGAGTGTTTGATGGGACAGTGTAGAGGGAGCTTTACTCTGTATCTAACCCCCTTTAGCTGCCCTGGGAGTGTTTGTTGGGGCAGTGTAGAGGGAGCTTTACTCTGTATCTAACCCCGTGCTGTACCTGCCCTGGGAGTGTTTGATGGGACAGTGTAGAGGAAGCTTTACTCTGTATCTAACCCCCTGTACCTACCCTGAGAGTGTTTGATGGGACAGTGTAGAGGGAGCTTTATTCTGTATCTAACCCCCTGTAGCTGCCCTGGGAGTGTCTGATGGGGCAGTGTAGAGGGAGCTTTGCTCTGTATCTAACCCCGTGGTGTACCTGCCCCTGGGAGGAGGAGAGGGTCCCATTCCGCTGGACTCTGGAAGTAAAGACTCGGGCGAAGGACTGTCTGAGCGACGTGGCTCTGGGCAAAGGATCGATACGGTGACTGACCTGCTGTAACCGTCCATCTCCGCAGGGGACGAACTGACCCTTCGGGCAAGGGACGGTCACGTGATCAAGCTGAACGTGAAAACAAAGGGGGCCATGACACTGGTGGAGAACAGCACCTTTGTAAGGAACCTTTTCCATTGAATGATAGAATAGTCTTCTCTTCTGAGGCATTCCCCCGGTGTTGAGGATGATTTGCTTCCACACTCAATTGTGTTTGAAGGTGACTGATGCCAGGACCCAGACTTCCTTTTAAAGGGTGGAAGATGCCTGTGCGTGAATCCTTTCAACGTGGGGTGGCCATAGTAGCTCCACCCATACCGATTCCACTTCATCCAGGCTAATGTCCCTCCTTACTATTGCATTAATTTCCTCTTTAACCAGCAATGCTACCCCACCTCATTTTCCTCTCTGTCTGTCCTTCCTGAATGTTGAATACCCCTGGATGATGAGTTCCCAGCCTTGGTCACCCTGGAGCCATGTCTCCGTGATGCCAATTACATCATATCCATTAACTGCTATCTGCGCAGTTAATTCGTCCACCTTATTACGAATACTCCTCGCATTGAGGCACAGAGCCTTCAGGCTTGTCTTTTTAACACACTTTGCCCCTTTGGAATTTTGCTGTAATGTGGCCCTTTTTGCTTTTTGCCTTGGGTTTCTCTGCCCTCCACTTTTACTATTCTTCTTTCCATCTTTTGCTTCTGCCCCCATTCTACTTCCCTCTGTCTCCCTGCATTGGTTCCCATCCCCCTGCCATATTAGTTTAGCTCCTCCCCAACAGCACTAGCAAACACTCCCCCTCGGACATTGGTTCCGGTCCTGCCCAGGTGCAGACCGTCCGGTTTGTACTGGTCCCACCTCCCCCAGAACCGGTTCCAATGCCCCAGGAATTTGAATCCCTCCCTGCTGCACCACTGCTCAAGCCACGTATTCATCTGCGCTATCCTGCGATTCCTACTCTGACTAGCATGTGGCACTGGTAGCAATCCTGAGATTACTACTTTTGAGGTTCTACTTTTTAATTTAATTTCTAGCTCCCTAAATTCACCTTGTAGGACCTCATCCTGTTTTTTACCTTCCCTGTATCCCGACCTCCCTGCTGGCCCGTTCTGTACCTTCCCTGGGTCCTGACCTCCCTGCTGGACTGTGTTGTACCTTCCCTGTATCCCGACCTCCCTGCTGGTCCATGCTGGACCTTCCCTGTATCCCGACCTCCCTGCTGGACTGTGCTGTACCTTCCCTGTATCCCGACCTCCCTGCTGGTCCGTGCTGGACCTTCACTGTATCCCGACCTCCCTGCTGGACTGTGCTGTACCTTCCCTGTATCCCGACCTCCCTGCTGGTCCGTGCTGTACCTTCCCTGTATCCCCACCTCCCTGCTGGTCTGTGCTGGACCTTCCCTGTATCCCCACCTCCCTGCTGGTCCGTGCTGTACCTTCCCTGTATCCCGACCTCCCTGCTGGACAGTGCTGTACCTCCCATGTATCCCGACCTCCCTGCTGGTCCGTGCTGTACCTTCCCTGTATCCCGACCTCCCTGCTGGTCCGTGCTGTACCTTCCCTGTATCCCGACCTCCCTGCTGGTCCGTGCTGTACCTTCCCTGGGTCCCGACCTCCCTGCTGGTCCGTGCTGTACCTTCCCTGGGTCCTGACCTCCCTGCTGGACTGTGCTGTACCTTCCCTGTATCCCCACCTCCCTGCTGGTCCGTGCTGTACCTTCCCTGTATTCCGACCTCCCTGCTGGTCCGTGCTGTACCTTCCTTGTATCCCGATCTCCTTGCTGGTCCATGCTGGACCTTCCCTTTATCCCCACCTCCCCGCTGGTCCGTGCTGTACCTTCCCTGTATCCCGACCTCCCTGCTGGTCCATGCTGTACCTTCCCTGGGTCCCGACCTCCCTGCTGGTCCGTGCTGTACCTTCCCTGTATCCCCACCTCCCTGCTGGTCCGTGCTGTACCTTCCCTGGGTCCCGACCTCCCTGCTGGTCCGTGTTGGACCTTCTCTGTATCCCGACCTCCCTGCTGGTCCGTGCTGTACCTTCCCTGGGTCCAGACCTCCCTGCTGGTCTGTACTGGACCTTCTCTGTATCCCGACCTCCCTGCTGGTCCATGCTGTACCTTCCCTGTATCCCGACCTCCCTGCTGGTCCGTGTTGGACCTTCTCTGTATCCCGACCTCCCTGCTGGTCCGTGCTGGACTTTCCCTGTATCCCGACCTCCCTGCTGGTCTGTGCTGGACCTTCACTGTATCCCGACCTCCCTGCTGGTCCGTGCTGGACTTTCCCTGGGTCCCGACCTCCCTGCTGGACCGTGCTGTACCTTCACTGTATCCCCACCTCCCTGCTGGTCTGTGCTGTACCTTCCTTGTATCCCGACCTCCCTGCTGGTCCGTGCTGTACCTTCCCTGGGTCCCGACCTCCCTGCTGGTCCGTGTTGGACCTTCTCTGTATCCCGACCTCCATGCTGGTCCGTGCTGGACTTTCCCTGTATCCTGACCTCCCTGCTGGTCTGTGCTGGACCTTCACTGTATCCCCACCTCCCTGCTGGTCCGTGCTGGACCTTCCCTGGGTCCCGACCTCCCTGCTGGTCCGTGCTGGACCTTCACTGTATCCCCATCTCCCTGCTGGTCTGTGCTGTACCTTCCTTGTATCCCGACCTCCCTGCTGGTCTGTGCTGTACCTTCCCTGGGTCCCGACCTCCCTGCTGGTCCGTGCTGGACCTTCCCTGGGTCCTGACCTCCCTGCTGGACTGTGCTGTACCTTCCCTGTATCCCGACCTCCCTGCTGGTCCGTGCTGGACCTTCCCTGGGTCCTGACCTCCCTGCTGGACTGTGCTGTACCTTCCCTGTATCCCCACCTCCCTGCTGGTCCGTGCTATACCTTCCCTGTATCCCCACCTCCCTGCTGGAGAATAGTACAGCACAGAAGGAGGCCATTCGGCCCATTGAGTCTGCGCCTGCTCTGTCAAAGAGCACATTCCCGCTCCCCCGCTCTTTCCCCATATCCATGCAATATTTTCTCCTGCAAATATTTATCTAATTTCCTTTCGAAGGCTACTATTGAATCTGCCTCCACCCGATCAGGCAGTGCGTTCCAGATCCTAACCACTCGCTGCTTACAGAAAATATTTTCCTCATGTTGCCGTTGGTTCTTTTGCCAATCACCTTAAATCTGTGCCCTGTGGTTACTCACCCTTCAACAATTGGAAACTGTGTCTCTTTATTGATTCGATCTAAACCCTTCATGGCTTTGTGCAGCTCTAATAAATCTTCCCCTTAACCTTCTCTGCTCCAAGGAGAACAACCCCAGCTTCTCCAGTCTCCCCACGTCACTGAAGTCCCTCATCCCCCCGGGACCATTCTGGTCAATCTCCCTCTGCACCCTCTCCCAGGCCTTCACACCCTCCCTACAGTGCGGGGCCCAGAATTGGACACAATGCCCCAGCTGGGGCTTAACTAAGGTTTTAAATCACATTGTTGTTCTCCCCCCACTGCCTCAGCTCATCCGCTGCTGAAACCCTCATCCGTGCCTTTGTTACCTCCAGACTTTGCTATTCCAACGCACTCCTGGCTGGAATCCCACATTCTACCCGAAGTAAACTAGAGGTGATCCAAAACTCGGCTGTCCCCATGTCCTAACTCACACCGAGTCCCACTCACCCATCACCCCCTGTGCTCACTGCCCCGTGTCCTAACTCACACCCAGTCCCACTCACCCATCACCCACTGTGCTCACTGACCCCGTGTCCTAACTCACACCGAGTCCCACTCACCCATCACCCCCTGTGCTCACTGCCCCGTGTCCTAACTCGCACCGAGTCCCGCTCACCCATCACTCCCTGTGCTCACTGACCCCGTGTCCTAACTCGCACCGAGTCCCGCTCACCCATCACCCCCTGTGCTCACTGACCCCGTGTCCTAACTCACACCCAGTCCCACTCACCCATCACCCCCTGTGCTCACTGACCCCGTGTCCTAACTCGCACCGAGTCCCACTCACCCATCACCCCCTGTGCTCACTGACCCCGTGTCCTAACTCGCACCGAGTCCCGCTCACCCATCACCCCCTGTGCTCACTGACCCTGTGTCCTAACTCGCACCGAGTCCCGCTCACCCATCACCCCCTGTGCTCACTGACCCCGTGTCCTAACTCGCACCCAGTCCCACTCACCCATCACCCCCTGTGCTCACTGCGCCCGTGTCCTAACTCGCACCCAGTCCCGCTCACCCATCACCCCCTGTGCTCACTGACCTTGCCCATCCCCCGATTTCCATCGCACCACAATTAGCGGCCGTGCCTTCAGCTGCCTGGAATTCCCTCTCAACTTCTCCTGCCTCTCTAAAACGCTCCTTAAAACCTGCCTCTTTGACCAAGCTTTTGCTCACCTGGTCCTAATTTCTCCATATTTGGCTCGGTGTCAAATTCTGTTTGATAAACGCTCGTGTGAAACAACTTGTGACGTTTTACTACGTTAAAGGTGCTATATAAATGAATGTTGCAGTTAAAGGCTCTTCAGGCCGAGTTCTGTTAAAGTTTCTTGGGGACAATGACTTCCTTTATCTGGGAGACTGTGGACAGAGGGGAATGACATGCACTTTATTTACGGGGAATTATGGGCTGTGCTTTGACTAGGACGCACTAACTCTGGACTGTACTCTCCTTGACTGAGGTTTGTAAGACCTGTGTGTCAGTGTCTCTGAGGTGACTCTCCCTTTCTCCCACCAGGTCACCATCAAATCTACACGATACCACGTGTCACCGGACCTGGGCTATGTGCTCCTGGCCTACAACGTTACCCAGGTAAGGGTACCTGAAGGTAGGAGCAGAGAGGGAGATTTACTCTGTATCTAACCCCCTGTCCCTGCCCTGGGAGTGTTTGATGGGACAGTGTAGAGGGAGCTTTAATCTGTATCTAACCCCCTGTACCTGCCCTGGGAGTGTTTGATGGGACAGTGTAGAGGGAGCTTTACTCTGTATCTAACCCCCTGTACCTGCCCTGGGAGTGTTTGATGGGACAGTGTAGAGGGAGCTTTACTCTGTATCTAACCCCGTGCTGTACCTGCCCTGGGAGTGTTTGATGGGACAGTGTAGAGGGAGCTTTACTCTGTATCTAACCCTCTGTAACTGTCCTGGGAGTGTTTGATGGGACAGTGTAGAGGGAGCTTTACTCTGTATCTAACCCCGTGCTGTACCTGCCCTGGGAGTGTTTGATGGGATAGTGTCGAGGGAGCTTTACTCTGTATCTAACCCCGTGCTGTACCTGCCCTGGGAGTGTTTGATGGGACAGTGCAGAGGGAGCTTTACTCTGTATCTAACCCCGTGCTGTACCTGCCATGGGAGTGTTTGATGGGATAGTGTAGAGGGAGCTTTACTCTGTATCTAACCCCGTGCTGTACCTGCCCTGGGAGTGTTTGATGGGACAGTGTAGAGGGAGCTTTACTCTGTATCTAACCCCCTGTACCTGCCCTGGGAGTGTTAGATGGGACAGTGTAGAGGGAGCTTTACTCTGTATCTAACCTTGTATTGTACCTGCCCTGGGAGTGTTTGATGGGACAGTGTAGAGGGAGCTTTACTCTGTATCTAACCCCCTATACCTGCCCTGGGAGTGTTTGATGGGACAGTGTAGAGGGATGTTTACTCTCTATCTAACCCCCTGTACCTGCCCTGGGAGTGTTTGATGGGACAGTGTAGTGGGAGCTTTACTCTGTATCTAACCCCCTGTACCTGGCCTGGGAGTGTTTGATAGGACAGTGTAGAGGGAGCTTTACTCTCTATTTAACCTCGTGCTGTATCTGCCCTGGGAGTGTTTGATGGGACAGTGTAGAGGGAGCTTTACTCTGTATCTAACCCCCTGTACCTGCCCTGGGAGTGTTAGATGGGACAGTGTAGAGGGAGCTTTACTCTGTATCAAACCCCCTGTACCTGCCCTGGGAGTGTTTGATGGGACAGTGTAGAGGGAGCTTTACTCTGTATCTAACCCCCTGTACCTGCCCTGGGAGTGTTTGATGGGACAGTGTAGAGGGAGCTTTACTCTGTATCAAACCCCCTGTATCTGCCCTGGGAGTGTTTGATGGGGCAGTGTAGAGGGAGCTTTACTGTGTATCTAACCCCCTGTATCTGCCCTGGGAGTGTTTGATGGGACAGTGTAGAGGGAGCTTTACTATGTATCTAACCCCCTGTACGTGCCCTGGGAGTGTTTGATGGGACAGTGTAGAGGGAGCTTTACTATGTATCTAACCCCCTGTACCTGCCCTGGGAGTGTTTGATGGGACAGTGTAGAGGGAGCTTTACTCTGTATCTAACCCCCTGTACCTGCCCCGGGAGTGTTTGATAGGACAGTGTAGAGGGAGCTTTACTCTGTATCTAACCCCGTGCTGTACCTGCCCTGGGAGTGTTTGATGGGACAGTGTAGAGGGAGCTTTACTCTATATCTAACCCCGTGCTGTACCTGCCCTGGGAGTGTTTGATGGGACAGTGTAGAGGGAGCTTTACTCTGTATCTAACCCCCTGTACCTGCCCTGGGAGTGTTTGATGGGACAGTGTAGAGGGAGCTTTACTCTGTATCTAACCCCCTGTACCTGCCCTGGGAGTGTTTGATGGGACGGTGTAGAGGGATGTTTACTCTCTATCTAACCCCCTGTACCTGCCCTGGGAGTGTTTGATGGGACAGTGTAGTGGGAGCTTTACTCTGTATCTAACCCCGTGCTGTACCTGCCATGGGAGTGTTTGATGGGATAGTGTAGAGGGAGCTTTACTCTGTATCTAACACCGTGCTGTACCTGCCCTGGGAGTGTTTGATGGGACAGTGTAGAGGGAGCTTTACTCTGTATCTAACCCCCTGTACCTGCCCTGGGAGTGTTAGATGGGACAGTGTAGAGGGAGCTTTACTCTGTATCTAACCTTGTATTGTACCTGCCCTGGGAGTGTTTGATGGGACAGTGTAGAGGGAGCTTTACTCTGTATCTAACCCCCTATACCTGCCCTGGGAGTGTTTGATGGGACAGTGTAGAGGGATGTTTACTCTCTATCTAACCCCCTGTACCTGCCCTGGGAGTGTTTGATGGGACAGTGTAGTGGGAGCTTTACTCTGTATCTAACCCCCTGTACCTGGCCTGGGAGTGTTTGATAGGACAGTGTAGAGGGAGCTTTACTCTCTATTTAACCTCGTGCTGTATCTGCCCTGGGAGTGTTTGATGGGACAGTGTAGAGGGAGCTTTACTCTGTATCTAACCCCCTGTACCTGCCCTGGGAGTGTTAGATGGGACAGTGTAGAGGGAGCTTTACTCTGTATCAAACCCCCTGTACCTGCCCTGGGAGTGTTTGATGGGACAGTGTAGAGGGAGCTTTACTCTGTATCTAACCCCCTGTACCTGCCCTGGGAGTGTTTGATGGGACAGTGTAGAGGGAGCTTTACTCTGTATCAAACCCCCTGTATCTGCCCTGGGAGTGTTTGATGGGGCAGTGTAGAGGGAGCTTTACTGTGTATCTAACCCCCTGTATCTGCCCTGGGAGTGTTTGATGGGACAGTGTAGAGGGAGCTTTACTATGTATCTAACCCCCTGTACGTGCCCTGGGAGTGTTTGATGGGACAGTGTAGAGGGAGCTTTACTATGTATCTAACCCCCTGTACCTGCCCTGGGAGTGTTTGATGGGACAGTGTAGAGGGAGCTTTACTCTGTATCTAACCCCCTGTACCTGCCCCGGGAGTGTTTGATAGGACAGTGTAGAGGGAGCTTTACTCTGTATCTAACCCCGTGCTGTACCTGCCCTGGGAGTGTTTGATGGGACAGTGTAGAGGGAGCTTTACTCTATATCTAACCCCGTGCTGTACCTGCCCTGGGAGTGTTTGATGGGACAGTGTAGAGGGAGCTTTACTCTGTATCTAACCCCCTGTACCTGCCCTGGGAGTGTTTGATGGGACAGTGTAGAGGGAGCTTTACTCTGTATCTAACCCCCTGTACCTGCCCTGGGAGTGTTTGATGGGACAGTGTAGAGGGAGCTTTACTCTGTATCTAACCCCCTGTACCTGCCCTGGGAACGCTCGATGCGGCCTCTTCCTGCGGGAGAGGCACTTTGGCCACAGAGGACTTGACGTGAATCCAATTGCCTTTCGCGGGTAAAAAGCCAAATACTAAACATTGGACTCAACAATTTTTAAATTGAAAAATGTTTTTCATACATTCTGACTGGCATCTCATTCCCAAAATCTGCTGCTCAGCAAAAAATGCGCAGATGTCAGCGTGTGTGTGTGTGTGTGTGTGTGTGTGTGCAGTAACCGGGGGGAGAATGTTCTGGAATCTTCTGCTGACGGCTGCACTGCTCCAAATCAGAGAGCAAGTTTTATTGAAGGTGGGATGGTGTGGGGTTTGCAGAGGTTGAATGCTGGGGGTACTCCCTGATACTCAGTATTGGCCACGATCATGTCTAATGGACAGAGCACTTTTCCAGCTCAGTTGCCTTCTGTGTCCTGCTTTCAGGCACTGATTCCCACCTCCCCCCCTCTCCGCTCCACAGTGTTCGCACGCTATTCCCAGCACTGCCACACTTTGTACACAGAGGTTTGTGATGCAGAAACTGGCCATTCGGCCCCCTGTTAATGTCCCACACCGGCCCCCTCCAACCTCTCCTCCTTCTCACCCCGTTACCATATCCTTCTATTCCTTTCTCCCTCATGTGTTTATCCAGCTTCCCCTGAAATACATTTCAATCAATTGAATTATTTCCTCCAGATATCCATGCAAATAAAGGTCTTGATTGACAGGAGCTACTCAGAACTTAGGGACAGGAGGAGGCCATTCAGCCCCTCGAGTCTGTTATATTAGGAACAGGAAGAGGCCATTCAGCCCCTCGAGTCTGTTACATTAGGGACAGGAGGAGGCCATTCAGCCCCTCGAGTCTGTTACATTAGGTACAGGAAGAGGCCATTCAGCCCCTCGAGTCTGTTACATTAGGAACAGGAGGAGGCCGTTCAGCCCCTCGAGCCTGTTACATTAGGAACAGGAGGAGGCCGTTCAGCCCCTCGAGCCTGTTACATTAGGAACAGGAGGAGGCCGTTCAGCCCCTCGAGCCTATTACATTAGGAACAGGAGGAGATCATTCAGCCCCTCGAGCCTGTTACATTAGGAACAGGAGGAGGCCATTCAGCCCCTCGAGCCTGTTACATTAGGAACAGGAGGAGGCCATTCAGCCCCTCGAGCCTATTACATTAGGAACAGAAGGTGGCCATTCAGCCCCTCGAGCCTGTTACATTAGGAACAGGAGGAGGCCATTCAGCCCCTCGAGCCTATTACATTAGGAACAGAAGGTGGCCATTCAGCCCCTCGAGCCTGTTACATTAGGAACAGGAGGAGGCCATTCAGCCCCTCGAGCCTGTTACATTAGGAACAGGAGGAGGCCATTCAGCCCCTCGAGCCTGTTACATTAGGAACAGGAGGAGGCCATTCAGCCCCTCGAGCCTGTTACATTAGGAACAGGAGGAGATCATTCAGCCCCTCGAGCCTGTTACATTAGGAACAGGAGGAGGTCATTCAGCCCCTCGAGCCTGTTACATTAGGAACAGGAGGAGATCATTCAGCCCCTCGAGCCTGTTACATTAGGAACAGGAGGAGATCATTCAGCCCCTCGAGCCTGTTACATTAGGAACAGGAGGAGGCCATTCAGCCCCTTGAGCCTGTTACATTAGGAACAGGAGGAGATCATTCAGCCCCTCGAGCCTGTTACATTAGGAACAGGAGGAGGCCATTCAGCCCCTCGAGCCTGTTACATTAGGAACAGGAGGCCATTCAGCCCCTCGAGCCTGTTACATTAGGAACAGGAGGCCATTCAGCCCCTCGAGCCTGTTACATTAGGAACAGGAGGAGGCCATTCAGCCCCTCGAGCCTGTTCCGCATTCATTTAGATCAGGCTGATCTGTATCTTAACTCCATCTACCCGCCTTAATACTCTTCCCAACAAAAATCAATCGACCTCAGCGTTGAATTTTTCAATTGGCCCTCAGCCTCCACAACTTTTTGAGGGAGAGAGTTCCAGATTCCCACGACCCTTTATGTGAACAAGTGCTTCCTGACATCACCCGTGAACGGCCTGGATCTAATTTTAAGGTGACGCTCCCCGCACCAGAGGAAACAGCATCTCTCTCTCTCTCTATCTACCCCATCGAGTCGTTAAACCCCCGATCCGATCATCCCCTTAATCTTCGACACTCGCGGGAACACAGTCCAGTCTGTGTGACCTCTTGTACCATCCCCCTCCCCGGGTATCAGTCTTGTCAATCTGCACTGCTCCCTCTCCCAAGGCCAATATGTCCCACCTGAGGTGCGGGGGCACAGAACTGGATGCTGTTACTCCAGCGGGAGTCTTGACCAGTGCTTTATATAAACTGTAGCATCAGTTCCAACCCTTTTGTATTCCAGAGCCCCTCGAGATAAAGACCCACATTCCATCGGCCTTCTTAATTATACAGACTGTTGGCCACAATTATTTACCGAAGCCTGACAATCTGGCACTCCAGGGCAAGTCTGTTGGTGTGAGGATATTACGCTAAACCTGGTTCGGCCCCAGCTGGGGTATTGTGTCCAATTCTGGGCCCCGCACTGTAGGGAGGGTGTGAAGGGCCTGGAGAGGGTGCAGAGGGAGATTGACCAGAATGGTCCCGGGGGGGATGAGGGACTTCAGTGACGTGGGGAGACTGGAGAAGCTGGGGTTGTTCTCCTTGGAGCAGAGAAGGTTAAGGGGGAGATTTAATAGAGGGGTTCACAATCAGGAGGGGTTTTGATGGAGTAGATCGGGGATAAACTGTTCCCCGGGGGCAGGAGGGTGGGGTAACCAGAGGGACACAGATTGAAGGCGATTGGTGAAGGGGCCAGAGGGGGAGATGGCGAGAAATGTTTTTCACGCGGCGAGTTCTGATGAATGTCCAGCGCCTTTCCCAAGAGACCTTGGGGCCGAAACCCGGCCTCCTGAAAAGGCCTCTTGCCGTCGGAAAGCGGTGGCCAAGCGGCAGAATCCAGTGGCCCACCGATTTGCAGTCGAATGGCCGCCGCTGGTGAAATTCACCTCGGTGATTTTCCCGGCGGTCCCTACTCCCGCCCCTCTGCTGCCGACTGTCCTCAGTGTATCATCGCTGATCTCCCACACCTCCATCGAAATTCAGCAACAGAAATCTCGGGCGCTGCCCCCCGAGAGCGTTTTCTGTCGGTGCACTGTGTTCGCTGAGCGTGTGCGACATGGCGGTGTGGCGGTTATTCAAGGGGAGGGCGCACTGCCGCGGCCTCCATTTTATTTTTTGTCGGCCGACTGCCATGTCGGGCCGATAATTATACCCCCGGGTTCGGCCAGGCCACCAGCAGGCAGCCTGGCACACACACCCCACCCCCCCCACCCCTGGGTGCCAGGCCGTTGGCCCAGTGCACCGAAGTTTTAAACTGGCGCAGTGAAGGGGAGCACCATGGTGACACACACGCATCGCGACATCCTCAGCGCCAGGCTCCACTTGCGCCCCTCCAGAGCGCTCACCACCGCACGACCGCCCCCATTATAATCCACTTCCGGGCCACTCCAAAACAAAATGGCCAAGAGCTGAATTTCACGCAGGAGGGTCACCTCATCCACCGCGGGGGAGAAAACACGTCAGAAACGGGCAGTGCGGAATTTCTCGCCCGTTAACTGTTTCCCTTTATCCCTCGTTCCCCAGGTGTATCGCCGATCGTTCACCGCGTCCTACACCATCTACAACGTGAAGACCAGGTACGGCACTCTATCCTCCTGTTCCCCATCCTGCTCACCCCTCGGCTGTTCCCCACCGTTCGAGAGGCCTCCCCTCCTCTCCCTCCCTCCCTCCAAATCCTGCTCACCCCTCGGCTGTTCCCAACCGTTCGAGAGGCCTCCCCTCCTCTCCCTCCCTCCCTCCCCTCCTCTCCCTCCCCCCCTCCCCTCCTCTCCCTCCCTCCCTCCCTCCTCACCCTCCAAATCCTGCTCACCCCTCGCCTGTTCCCCACTGTTCGAGAGGCCTCCCCTTCTCTCCCTCCCTCACTCCCTCCCTCCCCACCATCCCCTCCTCACCCTCCCTCCCTCCCTCCCTCCCTACCCTCCCCTCCTCACCCTCCCACCCTCCCCTCCTCACCCTCCCACCCTCCCCTCCTCACCCTCCAAATCCTGCTCACCCCTCGGCTGTTCCCCACTGTTCGAGAGGTCTCCCCTCCTCTCCCTCCCTCCCTCCCTCCCTCCTCACCCTCCAAATCCTGCTCACCCCTCGGCTGTTCCCCACTGTTCGAGAGGTCTCCCCTCCTCTCCCTCCCTCACTCCCTCCCTCCCCACCCTCCCCTCCTCACCCTCCCTCCCTCCCTCCCTCCTCACCCTCCCCTCCTCACCC
>NW_027252732.1:0-21751 GCF_044704955.1 Pristiophorus japonicus
GGGCGACGGGGTGTCACCTCAATGGCCCAACTCATCTGATAATGCAGCACTCCCTCAATACTGCCCTAGAATGTCAGCCTCGATAGTGAACTCCAGTCTGTAGTGGGCATGAATTCACACCCTCTGAGCCGAGGGGTGAGAGTCTGTCTATGGCAGCTCTGATCCTCTTGGCTTCACATGATACCCAAGCACCGTTGCTGACTCCCGTTCTCCCCATCGGTCCCCCCCCACCCTTAGAAACATAGAAATTTACAGCGCAGAAGGAGGCCATTTCGGCCCATCGTGTCCGCGCCTAATCAGGCACAACCTTCACTCCTGAAGGCAGGAAAATGCATCCCTTTGTTACGGTGAAGCCCCATCACCAAGATATGGACTCATGTCCATCATACCAAGCAAAGTGAATCTCCCCTTTGGAGCCATAAGCAATATAACTCACCCCACCCCATGGCCCCCCGCCCCTCCCCCAACGTACCAACTTGAAAGTATCAGGAGCCTGGCCACCTTTACCCTTGTTTGAGGTTAATGATGTCCATCAGAAATGATCTAACTCAGCATGGGCCAGAGGTCCAATAAGACACGTAGCTGATGTCTGTACCTTCGAGTCACACCACACCATGAACCTATCGAAATGTCATGTCGACCTTAATACTAACAGTAGGCAGTAGGAAATTATTTCCTGTGGTATGTTTTCAACTCAATGAAAATTTTTATTACAGTAGAGTTCTAACAAAGAGAGAAGTCGAATTTGTAGCCTATGTTCAGGATGTGCCAAAGCAATTTAGAGCCAATTCATTACTTTTGTAGTTTATTCACTGTTATGTATCAAGGGACAGAGAGGCAGTCAGTGCCTGCTGGAAGGGGCACTTCGAGGATCTCCTCAACCAAGACTCTGTCTTTGCCGTGAGTGTCCTGGACTCCATCGCGCAGCATGCTACCCGTCACCAGCTCGGCACAACCCCAGCCCGGCACGAGGTAGAAAAGGCCATCTGTCAGCCGAAGAACAACAAGGCCTCAGGAGCAGAAGGAATCCCCACTGAAGCACTAAAGCATGGCGGAGAAGTACTCTTGGCCTGAATTCACGATCTCATCTCTCTGATCTGGAGGGAGGAGAGCATGCTGGGGGATCTTAGAGACCCGTAATCGTGACCATCTTCAAGAAAGGGGATAAGTCCGACTGCGGTAATTACAAAGGCGTTTCCCTGCTGTCTGCCGCAGAAAAAAATCATCACAAGAGTCCTCAGGATATTGGTGAGACCACACCTGGAATACTGCGTGCAGGTTTGGTTTCTGTGTTTACGAAAGGATATACTTGCTTTGGAGGGAGTTCAGAGAAGGTTCACTGGGTTGATTCTGGAGATGAGGGGGTTGACTTATGAAGATATGTTGAGTAGGCTGAGCCTCTACTCATTGGAATTCAGAATGAGAGGTGATCTTATCGAAACATATAAGATAATGAGGGGGGCTGGACAAGGTGGATGCAGAGAGAATGTTTCCACGCATAGGGGAAACTAAAACTAGGGGACATAGTTTCAGAATGAGGGGCCGCCCATTTAAAACTGAGATGAGGAGAAATTTCTTCTCTGAGGGTTGTAAATCTGTGGAATTCTCTGCCCCAGCGAGCTGTGGAGCTGGGACATTGAATATATTTAAGGCAGAGATGTACAGATTTTTGAGCAATAAGGGAGTGAAGGGTTATGGGGAGCGGGCGGGGAAGTGGAGCTGAGTCCATGATCGGATTGAATGGCGGAGCAGGCTCGAGGGGCCAGGTGGCTGACTCCTGTTTCTATTTCTTATGGTTGTTATGTTCAATCGTTTCCTCCCGTGTCTGAAGAGCTCCCCCCAGAGTCGCAATGCGGATTCCCTGCACTAAGGGGTACAATGGACATGATCTTCACCGCACGACAGCCACAAGAGAAATGCAGGGAACAGCATCAACCTCTGTTCATGGCTCTGTCAACCGCGAGGGATGATGAAGTGTCCTTCTCAAATTCGGCTGTCCTCAAAAATTCGGTTCATCCTCCACCTGCTTCACGATGACACGCAAGCCGTGATCCTGACCCAATACACGTGCAGACCGGGGTCAAGCCAGGCTGTTTCATCGCACCGATAAAAGCAAAATACTGCGGATGCTGAAATCTGGAATAAAAACAGAAAATTCTGGAAATCTCAGCGGGAGGGGCAGCATCTGTCGAGAGAGAAACAGAGTTAACGTTTCGGGTCGATGACCTTTCGTCAGAACTGTTCAGAAAGAACCGATTGTTAAGGAGCGCTCAAACGGGGAGGGGAGGGAAGAACAAAAGGGAAGGTCTGTGATAGGGTGGAAGGCAGGAGAGATTTGAGAGACAAAAGGGATGCTGGGCCGACGAGATGGTGATGGCAGAGGTTAGTAAAAGATTAGTTTAGATAGGGTGTGACTAGCAGGATAATTACCAGCCTTCGGCCGTCTGAGGAAGAGAGTGTTTGAAGACCAGGCCCTCAAATCTGCCACCAAGCTCATGGTCTACAGGGCTGTAGTAATCCCTGCCCTCCTGTATGGATCAGAGACATGGACCATGTACAGTAGACACATCAAATCGCTGGAGAAATACCACCAACGATGTCTCCGCAAGATCCTGCAAATCCCCTGGGAGGACAGACACACCAACATTAGCGTCCTCGACCAGGCCAACATCCCCAGCATGGAAGCACTGACCACACTTGATCAGCTCCGCTGGGCGGGCCACATTGTCCGCATGCCAGATACAAGACTCCCAAAGCAAGCGCTCTACTCGGAACTCCTTCATGGCAAACGAGCCAAAGGTGGGCAGAGGAAACGTTACAGGGACACCCTCAAAGCCTCCCTGATAAAGTGCAACATCCCCACTGACACCTGGGAGTCCCTGGGCCAAAGTCCGCCCTCAAATAACTTGTGAAAACTTTTTTAAAACTCAGGAAGAAACATTTAAAACTTCTGAAGAAACTTTTAACCAACGTAGAGGAACTTTCAAGAATTCTTTTGTTTTAAATTTTTTTATTGTGGAATTGCATCCGGGAGGGTGCTGAGCACCTCGAGTCTCGTCGCCGAGAGCATGCAGAAACCAAGTGCAGGCAGCGGAAGGAGCGTGCGGCAAACCAGTCCCACCCTCCCCTTCCCTCAACCACTGTCTGTCCCACCTGTGACAGGGACTGTGGTTCCCGTATTGGACTGTTCAGTCACCTCAGGACTCATGTTAAGAATGGAAGCAAGTCTTCCTCGATTCCAAGGGACTGCCTATGATGATGATGATGAATTACCAGCTGCCATGGGAAACACAGAGAGAAAAAAATACATAAGAGCAAAATATGGGCAGAGGTTAACATCTGAAATTGTTGAACTTGATGTTGAGTCCAGGAGGCTGTAAAGTGCCTAAACGAAAGATGAGGTGCTGTTCCTCGAGCTTGCGTTGAGCTTCGTTGCAACAGTGCAGGAGACCGAAGACGGAGAGGTCAGTGTGGGAGTGGAGCAGGTGACCGGAAGCTCGGGGTCACGCTTACGGACTGAACGGAGGTGTTCTGCAAAGCGGGCGCCAAATCTACGCTTGGTCTCCCCAGTGTAGAGGAGACCACATCGTGAGCAGCGAATACAGTGTACTAAATTGGAAGAAGTACAAGTAAATCGCTGTGTCACCTGCAAGGAGTGTTTGGGGCCCTGGATAGTGGGAAGGGAGGGGGTAAAAGGGCAGGTGTT
Organism: Pristiophorus japonicus; assembly: GCF_044704955.1. NCBI lineage: Eukaryota > Metazoa > Chordata > Chondrichthyes > Pristiophoridae > Pristiophorus > Pristiophorus japonicus. The sequence continues at coordinate 3,707 of NW_027252732.1, forward strand.
GCATCTCCTGCGCTTGCACAGGAAGGTGCTGGGGGATGGGGAGAGGGTGCTGGGGGTGACTGCGGAATGGACCAGGGTGTCGGCGAGGGAGCGGTCCCTTCAGAACGCTGAGAGGGGAGGGGAGGGGAAGATGTGATTGGTGGTGGGATCACGCTGGAGATGGCGGAGGATGATCCGTTGAACGTGGAGGCTGGTGGGGTGACAGTTGAGGACAGGGGGAACCTTGTCATGGTTCTGAGGGGAACCCTGCTGTGGTTCTCAGAGGGAGGGCGAGAGCTGAGAGCAGAGGTGCGGGAAATAGAACGGACACGGTCGAAGGCCACATTAACCACTGTGGAGGGGAATCCTCGGTTGAGGAAAAAGGAAGACATGTCAGAGGCACTAGTGTGGAAGGTGGCATCATCAGAGCAGATGCGAGGGAGACGGAGAAACTGGGAAAACGGGTTGGAGTCCTTACAGGATGCGAGGTGGGAGGAAGGATAGTTGAAGGTGCTGTGGGAGTCAGTAGGCTAATAGTGAGTGTCTCTGAGCCATACAGGAGGGCGGGTATCACTACGGCCCTGTAGACCATGAGCTTGGTGGCAGTTTTGAGGGTCTGATCTTCAAACACTCTTTTCCTCAGGCGGCCGAAGGCTGCACTGGCGCACTGGAGGCGGTGTTGAATCTCGTCATCAATGTCTGCCCTTGTCGATAAGAGGCTCCCGAGGTATGGGAAATGGTCCACATTATCCCAGGCCGCGCCATGGATCTTGATGACTGGGGGGCAGGGCTGTGTGGCGAGGACAGATTGGTGGAGGACCTTTGTCTTACGGATGTTTAGTGTAAGAACCATGCTTTCTTACGCCTCAGTAAATACGTCGACTATGTCCTGGCCAAAGACCAGTCCGCCCTAAGTGGAGGAAGTGCATCCGGGAGGGCGCTGAGCACCTCGAGTCTCGTCGCCGAGAGCATGCAGAAACCAAGCGCAGGCAGCGGAAGGAGCGTGCGGCAAACCAGTCCCATCCTCCCCTTCCCTCAACCACTGTCTGTCCCACCTGTGACAGGGACTGTAATTCCCATATTGGACTGTTCAGTCACCTAAGGACTCATGTTAAGAGTGGAAGCAAATCTTCCTCGATTCCGAGAGACTGCCTATGATGATGATAATGAGTGAATGTTTGTCAATAGTTGATCACCAGAAATGGAGACAGAGAAGCATAGAAACATAGAAAATAGGTGCAGGAGTAGGCCATTCGGCCCTTCGAGCCTGCACCACCATTCAATAAGATCATTCCCTTCAGTATCCCTTTCCTGCTTTCTCTCCATACTCCTTGATCCCTTTAGCCGTAAGGACCACATCTAACTCCCTCTTGAATATATCCAACAAACTGGCCTCAACAACTCTCTGCGGCAGGGAATTCCACAGGTTCACCACTCTCTGAGTGAAGAAGTTTCTCCTCATCTCGGTCCTAAATGGCTTACCCCTTATCCTTAGACTGTGACCCCTGGTTCTGGACTTCCCCAACATCGGGAACATTCTTCCTGCATCTAACCTGTCTGGTCCAGTCAGAATTTTATATGTTTCTATGAGATCCCCTCTCATTCTTCTAAACTCCAGTGAATACAGGCCCAGTCGATCCAGTCTCTCCTCTATAAATATATTCAAAAAGGAGTTAGATGAGGTCCTTACTGCTAGGGGGATCAAGGGGTATGGCGAGAAAGCAGGAATGGGGTACTGAAGTTGAATGTTCAGCCATGAACTCATTGAATGGCGGTGCAGGCTAGAAGGGCCGAATGACCTGCTCCTGCACCTATTTTCTATGTTTCTATGTCAGTCCTGCCATCCCGGGAATCAGTCTGGTGAACCTTCGCTGCACTCCCTCAATAGCAAGAATGTCCTTCCTCAGATTAGGAGACCAAAACTCAACACAATATTCCAGGTGAGGCCTCACCAAGGCCCTGTACAACTGCAGTAAGACCTCCCTGCTCCTATACTCAAATCCCCTAGCTATTGTCGAAATCTCGACTCCCGATAAATGACTCAGACACCTTCAGCTCCGGCAGAAGTTTCTTTAATTTACTTGCAGCAAGGGGTCAAAGGCTACGTGGAGACCCCCCCCTCCCCCCGAAATAGTACAATTTCACGAGATATTTATACAGTAAAACCCAAGTTATGGCCTCTCCCTGTGTATTGGCTCTGTCTCGCAGTCAGTGAATACAGATAAAGAGTTAATTACTACATCCTTGTCCTGACATGGTTTCCAGATATTTCCTTTTGTCAGGGTTATTAGTTGGCCAGCCGGCCATTACTCGATGAGAGTGTGGTAATGAGCTATTACCGGCATTGCATTGTGTCAGGATTGTCCAGTTTCCTGGTCAGTTATCTTTTTGCATCAAATGGATGAGGTCTGTACAAGAGATAATGGCTGGTGGTTTGAGTACTTCGAAAAGGATGGGATGGAGTCGAACTGGTGTTGTATGGACAATAGGAGAGCACCATGGGGGGTACTTGTCTCAGCAGGACTTGTCTCCCAGCTGTCTGATGGCTATCAGCCATTTCAAGCCAGGTTTAGCTGTTTATGCAAACCGACTGCTTGTTGTAGGAATTTCTGGAAGGAGCAGGACTCCATTTTGTTTTATATTAAAAAGGGCACAAAAATACCGTGTGGTACAGCTTAGATAAAAATACATTTCCACACTATGAAGGCCAACATGCCATTTGCCTTCTTCACCGCCTGCTGTACCTGCATGCCAACTTTCAATGACTGATGTACCATGACACCCAGATCTCGTTGCACCTCCCCTTTTACTAATCTGTCACCATTCAGATAATAATCTGCCTTCCTGTTTTTACCATCAAAGTGGATAACCTCACATTTATCCACATTATACTGCATCTGCCATGTATTTGCCCACTCACCTAACCTGTCCAAGTCACCCTGCAGCCTCTTAGCATCCTCCTCACAGCTCACACCGCCACCCAGTTTAGTATCATCTGCAAACTTGGAGATATTACACTCAATTCCTTCATCTAAATCATTGATGTATATTGTAAATAGCTGGGGTCCCAGCACTGAGCCCTGCGGCACCCCACTAGTCACTGCCTGCCATTCTAAAAAGGACTCATTTATCCCGACTCTCTGCTTCCTGTCTGCCAACCAGTTCTCTATCCACGTCAGTATATTACCTCCAATAACATGTGCTTTGATTTTGCACACTAATCTCCTGTGTGGAACTTGTCAAAAGCCAATTGAAAGTCCAAATACACCACATCCACTGGTTCTCCCTTGTCCACTCTACTAGTTACATCCTCAAAAAATTCTGGAAGATTTGTCAAGCATGATTTCCCTTTCATACATCCATGCTGACTTGGACCGATCCTGTCCCTGCTTTCCAAATGCGCAATTATTTCATCTTTAATAATTGATTCCAACATTTTCCCCACTACTGATGTCAGGCTAACTGGTCTATAATTACCCGTTTTCTCTCTCCCTCCTTTCTTAAAAAGTGGTGTTACATTAGCTACCCTCCAGTCCATAGGAACTGATCCAGAGTCGATAGACTGTTGGAAAATGATCACCAATGCATCCACTATTTCTAGGACCACTTCCTTACGTACTCTGGGATGCAGACTATCAGGCCCCGGGGATTTATCGGCCTTCAATCCCATCAATTTCTGAGAAAGGGGAAGGATCAGAGATCTTCCTCGCTGCAATGCTTCATCTCACCTTTAACAAGCTCCCCGCTGGAGTGGAGTTAATCTACAGGACAACCTGCAAATTGTTCAACCTCCGACGCCTGCAGTCCAGATGCAATGTTGCTCCAACCTCTGTCACTGAATTACAGTATGCAGATGACGCTTGTGTTTATGCACACTCTGAATCTGAACTCGAAACCATCGTTGACACCTTCACTGAAGCGTACGAGAGTGTGGGCCTCACATTAAACATCCATAAGACAAAAGTCCTCTACCAAGCTGCCCCGGCCATACAGTACTGTTCCCAGGTCATCAAGATTCATGAGAGACCATGGACAATGTGGACATTCCCATACCTCGGAGCCTACTATTAGCAAGGGCAGACATTGATGACAAAGTCCAACACCGCCTTCAGTGTGCCAGTGTAGCCTTCAAAGTGTTCGAAACCCAGGATCTCAAACCCGGCACCAAACTCATGGTCTACAGAGCAGTAGTGATACCCGCCCTCCTATATGCTTCAGAGACATGGACTATGTACAGTAGGCACCTCAAAGCACTGGAGAAGTACCACCAACGCTGCCTCCGCGAGATCCTGCAAATTTACTGGCAGGATAGGCGTACCAACATTAGCGTCCTCGCTCAGGCCAACATCCCCAGCTTCGAGGCATTGACCACGCTCGATGGACAGGCCACATTGTCCAATGGACAGGCCACATTGTCCGCATGCCCGATACTAGACTCTCGAAACAAGCGCTCTATTCCAAGCTACGTCACGGCAAGCGAGCCCCAGGTGGGCTGAGAAAAGGCTTCAAGGACACCCTCAAAGCCTCTATAGGGAAAAAATGCGACATCCCCACCGACACCTGGGAATCCTTAGCCCAGGGCCACTCAAAGTGGAGGAGGAGCATCCGAGAAGTCATCGAACATCTTCGCCGCGAGCACGCAGAGGCCAAGTGCAAACAGCAGAAGGAGCGCACGATGACCCAGGCACCCCACCCACCCGTCCCTCCAACCACCGTCTGCCCCACCTGTGACAGAGACTGTAGGTCCCGCGTTGGTCTCTTCAATCACCTGAGAACGCGTGTTAGTGTGGAAGCAAGTCATCCTCGACCCTGGGGGATTGTCTCAGAGCAGTCAAACTCCATGCAAGTGGGCAAACACGTGGCAGATGCAGTATAATGTGGATAAATGTGAGGTTATCCACTTTGGTGGCAAAAACACAAAGGCAGAATATTATCTGAATGGTGACAGATTAGTAAAAGGGGAGGTGCAACGAGACCTGGGTGTCATGGTACATCAGTCATTGAAAGTTGGCATGCAGGTACAGCAGGCGGTGAAGAAGGCAAATGGTATGTTGGCCTTCATAGCGAGGGGATTTGAGTATAGGAGCAGGGAGGTCTTACTGCAGTTGTACAGGGCCTTAGTGAGGCCTTATCTGGAATATTGTGTTCAGTTTTGATCTCCTAAACTGAGGAAGGACGTTCTTGCTATTGAGGGAGTGCTGCGAAGGTTCACCAAACTGATTCCCGGGATGGCAGGACTGACATATGAGGAGAGACTGGATCGAATGGGCCTGTATTCACTGGAGTTGAGAAACATGAGAGGGGATCTCATCGAAACATATAAAATTCTGACGGGACTGGACAGATTAGATGCAGGAAGAATGTTTCCGATGTTGGGGAAGTCCAGAACCATGGGTCACAGTCTAAGGATAAGGGGTAAGCCATTTAGGACTGAGATGAGGAGAAACTTCTTCACTCAGAGAGTTGTTATCCTGTGGAATTCCCTACTGCAGAGAGTTGTTGATGCCAGTTCATTGGATATATTCAAGAGGGAGTTGGATATGACCCTTACGGCTAAAGGGATCAAGGGGTATGGAGAGAAAGCAGGAAAGGGGTACTGAGGGAATGATCAGCCATGATATTATTGAATGGTGGTGCAGACTCGAAGGGCCGAATGGACTACTCCTGCACCTATTTTCTATGTTTCTAATGTCTCAAACATCAACATCTGTTTGTGGTGGTGCTAGGTTGAGGTGTGAGTGTTGGCCAGGGGAACTTCCGTGTTCTGAGCTAGTATGATTGGATTTTTTACATCCATCCCAAGAGGCAGATGGGGCCTCTGTTTAACATCTCATCTGCAGTGTTCAGGGTATCGCACTGAAACATCACCCGAGATTATGTGGTCAAGTCCCGGAGTGGGGCTTGATCCCACAAACTTCTGACTCGGAGACCAGTCGAGACATAACAGTTAATCTTGAAGACTCAAGTTTTCCTCCGACAATTAGCCATTGGCCCTGAAATTCAGGCCTCCCCGGGTCGGTACGGAGTTCCTATGGACCCAGGAAGGCATCGGAAAAGCCGTTTTTTGCCGCGCAATGTGCATGCGCTGCAAACTGGCATTTCCGATCTGTCAAGTTACTGGCTTGATAGATAGAAACACAGAAACATAGAAAATAGGTGCAGGAGTAGGCAATTCGGCCCTTCGAGCCTGCACCGCCATTCAATAAGATCATGGCTGATCATTCCCTCAGTACCCCATTCCTGCTTTCTCTCCATACCCCTTGATCCCTTTTCAATATATCTAACGAACTGGCCTCAGCAACTCTCTGTGGTAGAGAATTCCACAGGTTACCAACTCTCTGAGTGAATAAGTTTCTCCTCATCTCGGTCCTAAATAGCTTATCCCTTATCCTTAGACTATGACCCCTGGTTCTGGACTTCCCCAACATCGGGAACATTCCCAATCCCATCAGAATTTTATGTTTGTATGAGATCCCCTCTCATCCTTCTGAACACCAGTGAATATAAGCCTAGTCGATCCAGTCTTTCTTCATATGTCAGTCCTGCCATCCTGGGAATCAGTCTGGTGAACCTTCGCTGCACTCCCTCAATAGCAAGAATGTCCTTCCTCAGATTAGGAGGCCAAAACTGAACACAATATTCCAGGTGTGGTCTTACCAAGGTCCTGTACAACTGCAGTAAGACCTCCCTGCTCATATACTCAAATCCCCTAGCTATGAAGGCCAACATACCATTTGCCTTCTTCACTACCTGCTGTACCTGTATGCCAACTTTCAATGACTGATGTACCATGACACCCAGGTCTCGTTGCACCTCCCCTTCTCCTAATCTGTCACCATTCAGATAATAATCTGCCTTCCTGTTTTTGCCACCAAAGTGGATAACCTCACATTTATCCACATTATACTGCATCTGCCATGCATTTGCCCACTCACCTAACTTGTCCAAGTCACCCTGCAGCCTCTTAGCATCCTCCTCACAGCTCACACCGCCACCCAGCTTAGTGTCATCTGTAAACTTGGAGATATTACATTCGGGAGTGAGGACATGTGTAAGTGGAAATTTCTGATATTTACGATTACAAATGTCCTCAAAAATCTTGCGCCTGAAAAAGCATGTGCATAGCCTACTGTTACAGGCGCAAGTGTTTTAAAACACTCAAAAACATATACAAATAAAGTTTTTAAAACATATTATTTCATTAAAAACCCTCCCCACAACAGTAAGTTTATTTAAAAAAGCTTTTTTAAAAATGGGGAAATTATTTTTTTTTAAAGACGTTAATAACTTTAATTTAAATGAATGTAAAATAATCATTTTCTATTTTTTATTAGTGTTTTTGGTGTTTGGGGGTCTATCACAATCATAGTAATAGGAGTTTAGGACCCTGCGGAACTCCTATTACTATGATACTTTATCTGATTGGCTGCCCAGAGCCATGTGACGCCAGCTCGAGTCCTGCACACGCACCAACGTGCACGTGCTGCGACTGGCAGTCAGGAGAGGGCTCAGCATCGGAAAGTCTAACATGGGCAGCAGCTGAAGGTAGGTGTGTATTTCTTCTCTAAAATGCACACGGGAAGGCCAAAACGGAATGTCAGGGCCATTAATCTTTTGTTGCACAATCTGCTCAATGCAATCTTCATTTTACACGCACTTTATTTTGTCCTTTTCCAGAGTACCCCATATCCTATCGAGTGATCGAAGGTCTTGGACTTTTGTTGGTTTTAGGAATAACTGGTTATCTTCTCTTCCTTTTCCTGCGTCATGAAACGATACTCAAAAGATCATTTTTGATGAAGAAGAGTAAGTTTAAACAGTAATATTTTTGTTTGTGATTACTTTTTTCCGATATTCTCCCTCTCCCCAGCTCAAGTTGCGGCCGAGTATCCTGGTCCTGAAATTGCGTGGAGGAGGGCGAATCCGCCCGGAGATCAGGATTTGGGATCAACCATGGATCCACCCTGTTATATCTGTAAACTTGTATTTATTCTGTACAGCCACCGCAGGGCTCATTCCCTGCAGTCCCAAGGGATCCCATAATCTCTTGGGAGCACAGGTATTTAAGGAGGCCTCACAGGTTGGCGAGGCAATCGGAGACCTGCAATAAAAGACTACGGTCAAACTTTACTTGGAGCTCACAGGGTTCAGTCTGACTCTTTCTCCACACATAACACACCCCATTTGCACTCTGATGAAATTCCCGCCGGAATAGAGAACAGTTTGAAAAGGCCTTGTGGCAATTGTTCTCTGATGATGGTGTTAGTGAGGCTACTGTGGAGAAATCTGAATCGTGCATTCATAGAAACATAGAAAATAGGTGCAGGAGTAGGCCATTCGGCCCTTCGAGCCTGCACCACCATTCAATAAGATCATGGCTGATCATTCCCTCAGTACCCCTTTCCTGCTTTCTCTCCATACCCCTTGATCCACTTAGCCGTAAGGGCCATATCTAACTCCCTCTTGAATATATCTAACGAACTGGCATCAACAACTCTCTGCGGTAGAGAATTCCACAGGTTCACCACTCTCTGAGTGAAGAAGTTTCTCCTCATCTGGGTCCTAGATGGCTTACCCCTTATCCTTAGACTGTGACCCCCTGGTTCTGGACTTCACCAACATCGGGAACATTCTTCCTGCATCTAACCTGTCCAGTCCCATCAGAATTTTATGTTTGTATGAGATCCCCTCTCATCCTTCTAAACTCCAGTGAATATAAGCCTAATCAATCCAGTCTTTCTTCATATATCAGTCCTGCCATCCCGGGAATCAGTCTAGTGAACCTTCGGTGCACTCCCTCAATACCCTCAATAGCAAGAATGTCCTTTTTCAGCTTAGGAGACCAAAACTGTACACAATACTCCAGGTGTGGTCTCACCAAGGCCCTGTACAACTGTAGCAAGACCTCCCTGCTCCTATACTCAAATCCTCTCGCTATGAAGGCCAACATACCATTTGCCTTCTTCACCGCTTGCTGTACCTGCATGCCAACTTTCAATGACTGATGTACCATGACACCCAGGTCTCGTTGCACCTCCCATTTTCCAAATCTGTCACCATTCAGATAATATTCTGCCTTCCTGTTTTTGCCCCCAAAGTGGATAACCTCACATTTATCCACATTATACTGCATCTGCCATGCATTTTCCCACTCACCTAACCTGTCCAAGTCACCCTGCAGCCTCTTAGCATCCTCCTCACAGCTCACACTGCCACCCAGCTTAGTGTCATCTGCAAACTTGGAGATATTACATTCAATTCCTTCATCCAAATCATTAATGTACATTGTAAGTAGCTGGGGTCCCAGCACTGAACCTTGCAGTACCCCACGAGTCACTGCCTGCCATTCTGAAAAGGACCAGTTTATTCCTACTCTTTGCTTCCTGTCTGCCAACCAGTTCATGAAAAGGGAAATCATGCTTGACAAATCTTCTGGAATGTTTTGAGGATGTAACTAGTAGAGTGGACAAGGGAGAACCAGTGGATGTGGTGTATTTGTAATTTCAAAAGGCTTTTGACAAGGTCCCACACAAGAGATTGGTGTGCAAAATCAAAGCACATGGTATTGGGGGTAATGTACTGACGTGGATAGAGAACTGGTTGGCAGACAGGAAGCAGAGAGTCGGGATACGCGGGTCCTTTTCAGAATGGCAGACAGTGACTAGTGGGGTGCCGCAGGGCTCAGTGCTGGGACCCCAGCTATTTACAATATACATTAATGATTTAGATGAAGGAATTGAGTGTAATATCTCCAGATGACACTAAGCTGGGTGGTGGTGTGAACTGTGAGGAGGACGCTAAAAGGCTGCAGGGTGACTTGGACAGGTTAGGTGAGTGGGCAAATGCATGGCAGATGCAGTATAATGTGGATAAATGTGAGATTATCCACTTTGGGGGCAAAAACATGAAGGCAAATATTATCTGAATGGCGGCAGATTAGGAAAAGGGGAGGTGCAACGAGACCTGGGTGTCAAGGTACATCAGTCATTGAAAGTTGGCATGCAGGTACAGCAGGCAGTGAAGGAGGCAAATGGTATGTTGGCCTTCATAGCGAGAGGATTTGAGTATAGGAGCAGGGAGGTCTTACTGCAGTTGTACAGGGCCTTGGTGAGGCCTCACCTGGAATATTGTGTTCAGTTTTGGTCTCCTAATCTGAGGAAGGACATTCTTGCTATTCAGGGAGTGCAGCGAAGGTTCACCAGACTGATTCCTGGGATGGCGGGACTGACATATGAGGAGAGACTGGATCAACTTTATACACTGGAGTTTAGAAGGATGAAAGGGGATCTCATAGAAACATATAAGATTCTGATGGGACTGGACAGGTTAGATGTGGGAAGAATTTTCCCGATGATGGGGAAATCCAGAACCAGGGAACACTGTCTAAGAATAAGTGATTGGCCATTTAGGACTGAGATGAGGAGAAACTTCACTCAGGGAGTTGTGAACCTGTGGAATTCCCTACCGCAGAGAGTTATTGATGCCAGTTCATTGGATATATTCAAGAGGGAGTTAGATGTGGCCCTTATGGCTAAAGGGGTATGGAGAGAAAGCAGGAAAGGGGTACTGAGGGAATGATCAGCCATGATATTATTGAATGGTGGTGCAGGCTCGAAGGGCCAAATGGCCTACTCCTATTTTCTATGTTTCTATGTTTCTCTATCCACGTCAATACATTACCCCCAATACCATGTGCTTTAATTTTGCACACTAATCTCTTGTGTGGGACCTTGTCAAAAACCTTTTAAAAGTCCAAATACACCTCATCCACTGGTTCTCCTTTGTTCACTCTACTAGTTACATCCTCAGAAAATTCTAGAAGATTTGTCAAGCATGATTTCCCTTTCATAAATCCATGCTGACTTGGACCGATCCTGTCACTGCTTTCCAAATGCGCTGCTATTACATCTTTAATGATTGATTCCAACATTTTCCCCACTACTGATGTCAGGCTAACCGGTCTATAATTACCTGTTTCTCTCTCCCTCTTTTTTTAAAAAATGGGGTTACATTCGTTACCCTCCAGTCCATTGGAACTGATCCCGAGTCGATAGACTGTTGGAAAATGATCAATGCATCCACTATTTCTAGGGCCACTTCCTTAAGTACTCTGGGATGCAGACTATCAGGCCCTGGGGATACATCGGCCTTCAATCCCATCAATTTCCCCAACACAATTTCCCGCCTAATAAGGATTTCCCTCAGTTCCTCCTTCTCACTGGACCCTCAGACACCTAGTATTTTCAGGAGGTTATTAGTGAAGACAGAACCAAGGTCATTAATCTTTCCTTTGAGTCTTCCCAGGCCATGAATAAATGTGTCCGTGTTGGAGGCAGTCACTGGCCTGGAGACTTTCCTGTTACGGGGAAAGCTTTGAAGATGTTCCTGTAGTTGCTGCTTGGTCCAGGGTGCACTACATTGATGGAAAACCCTCTGATGGTGCGGTGAGCGTGTTATTAGATCTCTCCAGTCACAGCCACCTGCCACACATGATATGAGGCAGTGCTCCAAGCCCCTCTGTACATTTCGCCGGCCTGGAAATCGGCGTGGTCCCAGCCTGCAAGACCATCAGCAGGCCGGGGCCATTGAAGGGAGCAGCGTGCGGTGCATACCACTGCAGGGAGCAGCGTGCGGTGCATACCACTGCAGGGAGCAGTGCGGTGCATACCACTGCAGGGAGCAGCATGCGGTGCATACCACTGCAGGGAGCAGCGTGCGGTGCATACCACTGCAGGGAGAAGCATGCGGTGCATACCACTGCAGGGAGCAGCATGCGGTGCATACCACTGCAGGGAGCAGTGCGGTGCATACCACTGCAGGGAGCAGTGCGGTGCATACCACTGCAGGGAGCAGCATGCGGTGCATACCACTGCAGGGAGCAGCGTGCGGTGCATACCACTGCAGGGAGCAGTGCGGTGCATACCACTGCAGGGAGCAGTGCGGTGCATACCACTGCAGGGAGCAGTGCGGTGCATACCACTGCAGGGAGCAGCGTGCGGTGCATACCACTGCAGGGAGCAGCGTGCGGTGCATACCACTGCAGGGAGCAGTGCGGTGCATACCACTGCAGGGAGCAGTGCGGTGCATACCACTGCAGGGAGCAGTGCGGTGCATACCACTGCAGGGAGCAGTGCGGTGCATACCACTGCAGGGAGCAGTGCGGTGCATACCACTGCAGGGAGCAGTGCGTGCTGCAGGAGGGCGACGGCTGTGAAGCCAGGTCGCTGATTGCAGTGCGGGCAGGCACAGCAGGAGGGGCGAAGGAGCGGCGAGAGTTTGTAGAGGGAAGTGATCGGGGTCCAGGAAAGGCGAGGGTTCGGAGCCCAGAACAGGCGAGGGCCCAGGGGCAGCACGGACCAGCCCACACTGCAATGTGTGCACACTAGGTCTGTGCAGCAGAGCTGGTCTCCAGTGGTCCTGGTTAACCCTTGCCCCTGGACCAAGACCTCGCTCTGTCAAGCCCGTGTGGTGGCTGGTGTGCAACGGTCACCACATGTTAAAACAATCCACGCACAGGAATCTTCCACCCTTCAGGATGTAGTTCAGGACCTGGAATATTAGGTCCTTCATTGAAACACCTGTGAACTCATCCCTGTTTGACATGGAAGCAAGTCATCCTCGCTTCGAGGGATTGCCTATGATAATGATCTGTGCATTTGATGCTCCACTGGTATCCTTCCCTTTGTGGCTGGGTTCCTGAGATCATCGTGCATTCATAGAAACATAGAAAATAGGTGCAGGAGTAGGCCATTCGGCCCTTCGAGCCTGCACCACCATTCAATAAGATCATGGCTGATCATTCCCTCAGTACCCCTTTCCTGCTTTCTCTCCATACCCCCTGATCCCTTTAGCCATAAGGGCCACATCTAACTCTCTTTTGAATATATCGAACGAACTGGCCTCAACAACTTTCTGTGGTAGAGAATTCCACAGGTTCACAATTCTCTGAGTGGAGAAGTTTCTCCTCATCTCGGTCCTAAATGGCTTACCCCTTATCCTTAGACTGTGACCCCTGGTTATGGACTTCCCCAACATCGGGAACATTCTTCCTGCATCTAACCTGTCCAATTCCGTCAGAATTTTATTTGTTTCTATGAGATCCCCTCTCATTCTTCTAAATTCCAGTGAATATCAGCCCAGTCGATCCAGTCTCTCTTCATATGTCAATCCTGCCATCCTTGGAATCAGTCTGGTGAACATTTGCTGCACTCCCTCAACAGCAAGAATGTCCTTCCTCAGATTAGGAGACCAAAACTGAACACAATATTCCAGGTGAGGCCTCACTAAGGCCCTGTACAACTGCAGTAAGACCTCCCTGCTCCTATACTCAAATCCTCTCGCTATGAAGGCCAACATACCATTTGCCTTCTTCACCGCCTGCTGTACCTGCATGCCAACTTTCAATGACTGATGAACCATGACACCCAGGTCTCGTTGCACCTCCCCTTTTACTAATCTGTCACCATTCAGATAATATTGTGCCTTCTTGTCTTTGCCCCCAAAATGGATAACCTCACATTTATCTACATTATACTGCATCTGCCATGCATTTGCCCACTCACCTAACCTGTCCAAGTCACCCTGTAGCCTCCTAGCATCAAGAGTCAGGAGCTGACTGTTTCTGACCCTCTGCTGAGGAATATCCTCTCCCATTGCCAGATCCTCTGACTTCCTCGTATCCTGTCACTCACTCAGTGACCATTTCTGACCGACACTATCTAATTCACTCCATGTGTCTCTGGGCTGGTCATGGGCTGAATAACTGTGTTGGGTATTTCCAGGGATGGCGTCCCAGTGATTATATTCCTGGAATCTCTTCTTCTGGGCCAGCTTCCTCTGAATGTTGTGTTTTTGCTTCTTGAGGAGGTAAAAATAACAAGGGCCTCTTTAGAGTCATCATGGGCGGTCCCTCGAACAAGGATGACTTGCTTCCACAAGTGTTCACAGATGTTTCAACGAAGGACCCGTTGCTCCAGTCCTGAACTCCAATTGAAGGCTTGGAAGATGCCTGTGGTTGGATTTGTTTTAACGTGGGGTGACCGTTGCACACCAGCCACCACACGGGTTTGACAGAGCGAGGTCTTGGTCCAGTGGCAAGGGTTAACCAGGACCACTGGAGACCAGATTTGCTGCACGGACCCAGTGCGCACACATCGCAGTGTGGGCTGGGCCCATGCTGCCCCCTGGGCCCTCGCCTCTCCTGGGCCCCGTACCTTCATTGGCCGCACCTTCGCCCATAATGTCCCAGGGCCTGGCCCTCCAGCTCTATTTATAGCCCCGACCTGCGGTGATGTTCTCTCACAGGTCGGGGGGGAGCCACTATGTCCCAGGGCCCGGCCCTCCAGCTCTATTTATAGCCCCTGAGAGTAGCACACATTGGGAGGAGGAACGCAGAGATCAGAAGTTTTCGAGGAAGCTTTGTCCCTTCATGTAGTTTCCCACAACGTGATCTGACGCTGACTCCGGTCGGCCAGGGGGTGAAAGTGTGAGGGAATCTTTCTCTCCAGGCCCGACTCCTTCCTCTGACCCCAGTGCAACCCCTCCATTGCTACAATTACCTCCGAGTAGCTTGGTTTCCTCCTTGGTGCCAAACACTTCTGTTGCTCATCAACAACTCCAATATTGGGATTTGCGTTGAGGCTGGGCAAGAGTTGGTGATTGCCAAACACCTCGAGCTGGGAAAGAAGTGGTCACGGGCCTTTCACTGCCCTGTGTTGCTGCTCCAGTCTGGGTGCCCACACCACTCACTGCACCAACATTTTATTGCTTCTCATTGGTACCAGTGCAAACTGCCATGCTGGGATGGCCAGAGTGAACAGTCAAATCCACAGGGATACGGGATTGTCCCAGTACCGAACTAAAATAGGCAAGTAAATTCTCATTGGCTGAGACAGGCGACAGCTCGTGTACTGGTCATATACCCTCCATGCACCTGTGTTATATCTTCACCTTTAATTCGTTCACAGAGCATCGTCATACTTTTCTGGTGTACGGAGCCCTTGCTATCATCCTTTCAAGCATACCGATTTACCAAGGATTTCTAAACAGTGAGTATTGGTGATGGACTCGGCTGGCCAGACCTCCCCGGATTAGTTACTGTGTCCCGGGGCAAACAGTGTCCTCGGGAGAGTCTCAGCTTCAGAAAACTCATCCCAATGCAGAGACTTTGGGGGCGAAATTGCACCTTTTTACAGCCATGTCTGGGCCTCCGGGGTCAAGGTATCTTTCACCCGTAGGGAGCGCTACCGCCTCCCGGGAAATTGCCCCGGAGGTCGGAGAGGCGCAGTCCTGGCGGTTAATGCTCCGGGCGAACCCACACCGCCCCAGGCTGACCCACACCGACCCCACACCGCCCCAGGCTGACCCACACCGATCCCTCACCGATCCCTCACCGACCCCTCACCGACCCAGGCTGACCCATACTGCCCCGCACCGACACCTCACCGCCCCACACCGATCCCTCACCGATCCCTCACCGATCCCTCACCGATCCCTCACCGATCCCTCACCGATCCCTCATCGCCTCACACCGATCCCTCACACCGATCTCTCACACCGATCTCTCACACCGATCTCTCACACCGATCTCTCACACCGATCTCTCACACCGATCTCTCACACCGATCTCTCACACCGATCTCTCACACCGATCTCTCACACCGATCTCTCACACCGATCACTCACACCGATCTCTCACACCGATCTCTCACACCGATCTCTCACACCGATCGCTCATCGCCCCACACCGATCTCTCACACCGATCTCTCACACCGATCTCTCACACCGATCTCTGATCGCCCCACACCAATCTCTCACACCGATCTCTCACACCGATCTCTCGCACCGATCTCTTGCACCGATCTCTCACACCGATCACTCACACCGATCTCTCACACCGATCACTCACACCGATCTCTCACACCGATCTCTCACACCGATCTCTCACACCGATCTCTCACACCGATGTCTCATCGCCCCACACCGATCTCTCACACCGATCACTCACACCGATCTCTCACACCGATCTCTCACACCGATCTCTCACACCGATCTCTCACACCGATCTCTCACACCGATCTCTCACACCGATCTCTCACACCGATCACTCACACCGATCTCTCACACCGATCTCTCACACCGATCTCTCACACCGATCACTCACACCGATCTCTCACACCGATCTCTCACACCGATCTCTCACACCGATCGCTCATCGCCCCACACCGATCTCTCACACCGATCTCTCACACCGATCTCTCACACCGATCTCTCACACCGATCTCTCACACCGATCTCTCACACCGATCTCTCACACCGATCACTCACACCGATCTCTCACACCGATCTCTCACACCGATCTCTCACACCGATCTCTCACACCGATCTCTCAAACCGATCTCTCAAACCGATCTCTCACACCGATCTCTCACACCGATCCCTCACACCGATCTCTCATCGCCCCACACCGATCTCTCAAACCGATCTCTCACACCGATCTCTCACACCGATCTCTCATCGCCCCACACCGATCTCTCAAACCGATCTCTCACACCGATCTCTCACACCGATCTCTCATCGCCCCACACCGATCTCTCACACCGATCTCTCACACCGATCTCTCATCGCCCCACACCGATCTCTCACACCGATCTCTCACACCGATCTCTCACACCGATCGCTCACTCCGATCTCTCACACCGATCGCTCATCGCCCCACACCGATCTCTCACACCGATCCCTCACACCGATCTCTCACACCGATCTCTCACACCGATCTCTCACACCGATCCCTCACACCGATCCCTCACACCGATCTCTCACACCGATCCCTCACACCGATCCCTCACACCGATCTCTCACACCGATCTCTCATCGCCCCACACCGATCTCTCACACCGATCCCTCACACCGATCCCTCACACCGATCTCTCACACCGATCCCTCACACCGATCTCTCACACCGATCTCTCACACCGATCTCTCACACCGATCGCTCATCGCCCCACACCGATCTCTCACACCGATCCCTCACACCGATCTCTCACACCGATCTCTCACACCGATCTCTCACACCGATCTCTCACACCGATCCCTCACACCGATCTCTCACACCGATCTCTCACACCGATCTCTCACACCGATCCCTCACACCGATCTCTCACACCGATCTCTCACACCGATCGCTCATCGCCTCACACCGATCCCTCACACCGATCTCTCATCGCCCCACACCGATCCCTCACACCGATCTCTCACACCGATCCCTCACACCGATCCCTCACACCGATCTCTCATCGCCCCACACCGATCTCTCACACCGATCTCTCACACCGATCTCTCACACCGATCCCTCACACCGATCCCTCACACCGATCCCTCACACCGATCTCTCATCGCCCCACACCGATCTCTCACACCGATCTCTCACACCGATCTCTCACACCGATCCCTCACACCGATCTCTCACACCGATCTCTCATCGCCCCACACCGATCTCTCACACCGATCTCTCACACCGATCTCTCACACCGATCGCTCATCGCCCCACACCGATCTCTCACACCGATCTCTCACACCGATCTCTCACACCGATCTCTCATCGCCCCACACCGATCTCTCACACCGATCTCTCACACCGATCCCTCACACCGATCCCTCACACCGATCTCTCACACCGATCTCTCACACCGATCTCTCATCGCCCCACACCGATCTCTCACACCGATCTCTCACACCGATCCCTCACACCGATCGCTCATCGCCCCACACCGATCTCTCACACCGATCTCTCACACCGATCCCTCACACCGATCTCTCACACCGATCTCTCACACCGATCTCTCACACCGATCTCTCACACCGATCTCTCACACCGATCGCTCATCGCCCCACACCGATCTCTCACACCGATCTCTCACACCGATCTCTCACACCGATCTCTCACACCGATCGCTCATCGCCCCACACCGATCTCTCACACCGATCCCTCACACCGATCGCTCATCGCCCCACACCGATCCCTCACACCGATCGCTCATCGCCCCACACCGATCTCTCACACCGAT
>NW_027252734.1:0-21741 GCF_044704955.1 Pristiophorus japonicus
TGTGTGTGTGCCTTTGCCTATCCTACTGATGTCATGCAGTGCTACCCAAGTGGCTGCAGCATGGCTAGTGGAAGACTGCTGACTTTCACTGGGGGACACTGCACATGACCTTGCTAGCTGATCTTGAGGGGCTGGTGATGGGGATTTGCTACCCTCTCGTCCTCCTCCTCCTCCTCTGAGGTAGTCTCACAACACTTGGTGGCAAGGGCTGCGCCTTCATGATGGCCAAGTTGTGGAGCATGCGGCAGAGCACCACAAAATGGGACACCCACACCAGCGAGAACTGGAGGACACCTCCCAAACAATCAAGGCAGCGGAACTGTCGCTTCAGCAGCCCAATGATCTGCTCGATGACATTCCTGGTGGCAGCATGGCGATCATTACATAAGTACTGGCCACAAGTGGTGGGGCTGTTGAGAGGAGTCATCAGCCAAGTGCAGAGCGGATAGCCCTCGCCTTCGAGCAGCCACCTTTGAGTTTAACGTGGTGCCTGGAAGATTGCTGGCACACCAGACTGGCACAGGATGAAGGCATCATGACTGCTGCCAGGGTAGTGGGCATTCATCATGATTTGCTGGGTGAGGTCACACAACAACTGCACAATAAATGAGTGGTCGCCTTTGTGGTTATGGAACCCCAACCTGAGAAGAGCACCTCTTCCTGCACACAGGTGTGAATTTTTCCCATTTCCCACACCCACCATCTTCGGTTCTGTTCTGCATGAAACTGTCCAATTCTAGGGTATTAATATCTATGGACTCGTGTTCCCTAAAATCAGAGCTGAGACTATCTGAAACTTATTTCACATGGGACACAACAGTCAGGAGAAGGACCAGACGAAAAGAGAAAAATGCAGAACTTTTTTTATTCTTTCAGTTTCTGATAGATTCATATTCTGATTCACCCAGTCTCCAATTCTGATCCGAGTGTTAAATCTCAGGACATGGGACCATTCCAAGAACAATACTAGCAGGAAGCATTCATACATTATTCTAGTGAGACAGAGATCAAGGAGGCTGCTAAATGTCTGCAACAGGGAGAGATTATTGACATACACACAAGAACCCATTGCAATGTGAAGCATGAAATGTACCTATATTTATTGAATACAGGAAGACTATGAACAATCTATAGTAAACAGATGCATTTTGGAATATATACAAAGCAGTTGCACAAGGCACTTTATATCAACTGAAGCAACGCATAATATAAATCAGAAGCACCTGTATTGCTTAGTAATTTAGATTTTATGTAATGCCACTTGAAATCATATGACTATAATCCCATTATCACTGAAATGTCCTCTAGAATGCAGCTTCTACAATGAGCTGGCTATTCAACTGGGCAATTCCTATAGCTCTTCATTGTGTATTAGTGCGGGGGCCACCTCAGAGTATCGGACAGTGAGTTGTGTTTTCAAAGAAGGATGGTGAAGGAGGAGTTTGATGGGATCACTGCCAGGGCCTGAGGGTACTTTTCAAGGTACAGATTTTGAGTAAGATTTGTCTGTTCAGAATGTGGTGCCAATTAAACACCACAACCTCATCCTCACACAGACACATTTGGGAAGCAATGAGCCGTGTTGTACAATTACAGACACTGATCTCCCCAGAGCTCCACTGATTGAGAGCAAACACCTTTCATATACGAGTGCAGCATGGTGGAATTATTGAGCAAAGCAATTTAGATAATAAGTGCTACAATCCTAGTCAACCGAATGATCAAGAACACATTAATCAACTTCTTAACCAGTTATATTTTGGTGCATAAGAGACCTGAATGATTAAATCTTTACAACTCCTTGATTA
Organism: Pristiophorus japonicus; assembly: GCF_044704955.1. NCBI lineage: Eukaryota > Metazoa > Chordata > Chondrichthyes > Pristiophoridae > Pristiophorus > Pristiophorus japonicus. Next base: position 1,809 of record NW_027252734.1, read on the forward strand.
GGCACATAGCCAGTTACACACAATACAAGTGTTGTGGACTAAATACACAGCCTTTCCTGAACCTCCCTTTCATTTGCTGTGGATCCAGGTTGAAGTGACACTGCAGTGTGAGCAGTGAGCATACAGATAGTTACAGCTAAGGGTTGGGTGTCTGATGATATTGGTGGTACACTGGGTGCGCACATAAACTCTTTAGCTTGGCACCATTTACCCCGCTGTGATATTGTGCTTATATTGCAGCAGTATTTAGTGCCTTTAAATCTCCATAGTGCAGATACTAACTGATTATATCTTATTAAAATGATGCAGAACAAAGCATTTCAACCCAGTGGGTGGAGCGATAACTGTCTTTGTATCGAGAGAGATGTGCTCAATAGGTTTATATGGCAGCTTTATCTATCCAATCAGTATGAATAATGGATTAACTGGTTTCCCAGCCAATCATGATGCAGCAAACAAGTTTATTCACCCAACCAGTACATTATTGGTAGCGTTTCATCCAATGAGAGGGATCGATAAAACGGTCGCAATTATCAATCCAATCAGCACCTGTTTCAATATCCCAGGTTATCATCTAGTCAACACATATGACACAAAGCCTACCTGCTCCATTCACTTTCATATATATTTAGTGTCTTTCTATGGTTCTGCAGCAAGGAATTAGTCAGTCCAAATATCTGGCATTACAGAACATTTGTAAATCCTTTCTATCGAAATTCCCGTCACCAAGTCGAAGAACGGTACAGATTAGTTGGCAGCTCGTGACCTTTGGTACTGGTGTCTCCCACCGCTCTCCAACACAAAGCAGTAATAATGAAATATCTTTCTGTTTGAACAGAGCCCGGGGTCATGCGGTCTCTGATTGCTCACGTTTAGATATGTCCAAGATCTGCAGTTGTCCGATGGTTCGATCCGGGAACGGCTCATGCACTGGGGGAAGAGCCCGTCCTCGGTGCTGGAAACTTCAGCTGTATCGTACCTTTTCCTTGGGAGTGTGAAGGTTTGATGTAGCCAGGGGGCACGTCGGAACAGACCACTGCACCTGCTGCCTTCTCTGGCACGGTTTTATTCAGGACACACAAACCTGGCTGGAAGAGAGAGGCGGGGGCACTCTGGAAAAACAACTTAACACCTTGAACACAAGTGCCCTGGTCACACTGCAGGAGCAGAGGAAGGAGCAAAGGGTTTAAAAAGGGATTGGAAAGGAGAGAAAAAGAGAAAAAGAGAAAGCCTTTAGTAACATTCAGAAATATTCCTACATGTGAGATGTTTCAAAAACTGCACCAGGATTAGGATGCGATTATCAACAGAATTCAACCTCACAATGGGCTGGGCCTCAATTCAAAATTTATTTAAATATATAATATTAATAACATTTTTAGTGTCAGTTTTCATGAGTGGATGCTTGTAATGGCTCACTAAAGTAAAACTATTGAAATAACGAGCAGAATAGTTTAAATTTAGCGTAATCACTTTAATTTACAGTCCTGGATGTGACTCAGCTAACCCTCGCACCCCCCCCACCGCCTGCAGCAGTAGATGGAGCTGGAGACAAACTCCACCTTTAGGGGGAGGAAAAAGCACCAGAGTGACCTACTGTGACCCAAGGAGGTCAATTCCAGCAGTCACTTTGGAGCGGGCTAACCAGTGATGGGGAAGAGTCCGTGATACAGAGTAACCCACCCCATTGTCTCAGGATCGCCTTGAGTGAGTGCAAGCAGCAACAGGAAGAGAAACTATAAGTAACAGGTAAAAATAACCAATACAAACTTCTGGAGAAGCATAATCGCCTGTTCTCGGAACAATCTTTGCAATCACCTTTTACATCTTCAAAGGTCTGCACTAATGACCTGATATAGATCCGATTGCACTCCAGCAGAGGCACTTCTGTCACATGTCCTTGCTATTGGAGTGCGTGGGTCCAGGTCAACCTTTGGTAAGGTTACTGGCTGATGACCTGTTGCTAATGATTAAACTGTGCACTGGGGTTAGTAGCACAACAAAACTCAAGTGAGTGTGCAGTCCATGTCTGGCAGTGTTACTGTTGTACGTTAAACAGATCCAGAACCGCTGAGACTCAGTGATAGTTCATAGAAACCTAAACGCTACTGATCCTTTGGTTATTTGATAGAATAATATTCAGGTTGGTGTCTGTCGTTGAGGCCAGTGGGACAGCAGATTTAACATCTGCATGTGGCACCAAGCTGAGCCCAGTATACTTGTGAAGAGAGGGCAAGTTAAACCTTTGGCAGGGGAGTCCAGAATAAGGGGGCAGAACCTTAAAATAGAGGTTGGCCATTCAGGGGTGATGTCGAGAAGCATTTATTCACACAAAGGATAGTGGAAATCTGGAACTCTCTCCCCAAAAAGCAGTTGAGGCTGGGAATCAACTAATCTTTTCAAAACTGAGATTGATAGGTTTTTGTTAGGCAAAGGGTATTAAGGGTTACAAAACTAAGGCAAGATAAAAGATGGGGTTAAGATACAGATCAAACATGATCTAATTGAATGGTGGAACAGGCTCAAGGGGCTGAATGGCCTCCTCCTGTTCCTTTTTTCCTATCAAATCTTAGCAACATCCCAGGACCTTTAAATCAAATGTCAGCATCACTACAGTGGAGCAAAGAGCAGTCAGATAGCGATGCTCATAATATCAGCTGATGTCCAGTAACACTCACTCAGCCAGCTGATATGAAAGTGACAGTCTTGCACGGCAAGGCAAGATAAAAGTCGCAGGTCAGAATGTCATGACTTTTTTTTTTTATTTCAAAATTTTTTTTTTTATGACGAGGAGCCTGCGATTGGATGAACTCCAGCCAGCTCCCAATTTCAACCTCAATGTTGTGTGAGGCTCAGACATCAGTCACCTCCTCATAGTGAGAGGGACAAGAATCCCAAGACAGAGGCTGGTTTACTGACACTGGTACAGGCCTGGGGCCAAATAGCCACTCAGCTCCAGGAGCTGGTGGCCCAGGGAGATGTGCACAGAAAGGACAGAGGAAAAAAATGTTTTACAATCAGATTATTACAAATAAATCATTAAAAGATGTAAAAAAAGCCAATCGTTCACATCCAGGGTAAGAGGCCGAGCACCACCAAACAACACTGACACGGTCAGCAACACAGAGCAAGAGAGACTGCAGCTAAACATCGTTACCGTCAGTCACAGGCTAAACTCTATAGCACAGTATATGCCATTTTGTGAATGAACTCATGCAGAAGAGAGTCCCAGGTGATTAAGACTGAAACTAAACGATTCTTAAAACCAGTCAACCCTGGCAGCACTGGACAGAGACAGCTTCTGACAGCTGCCGCTGAAGTATTAGAGCAAAGACAGCTTATTACTCACACCCACCTGTTTTACCAGCTCTCAGCTCAACCATGTCAGGTCTTATGCAGAGTCAAAACACGGTAACGCAGGGAGCTGACACCACCCAGAGTACAGGGCAGGCAGTGGAAGAGAAGGAGCCTCAGCGTGGACCAGCTTTGAATAGGACAAGGTGGGGTTCCAACTGGAACAATCTGCTGGGATCCCTGATCTCTACTGAATGAGCAGGATTAGATCTCAGACACAACACAAAATGGCCACTTGAGTTGGGTACCAGTGAACCATCATCCGGCAAGGAACAAACATCTTCAGGGAGGAAGAGGGGGAAGAGAGGAGAGGGGATGGAGTGAGTCAAGACCTGCAGAGGAAGAGGAAATGAGGGAGAGGGGGAGATGAGGGGGAGGAAAAAGTGAGGTCAACACCTTAAGGAGAGAATCGGCAGACAGAAGAGAGGAAAAAGTCAATATCTGAGAGAGGAGCAGGAGAAGAGAGATGGTGGGGATAGAGGGAACGATGGGGGAAAGGAGAGGGAGAAAGACAATGGAGAGCAGAGAGGAGGAAGAGGGCAGAGGAAGTGATAAGACTGGAAGGGAAAAAAGGATGAATTTCCTGAAGTGTTTTTCCAGTCTAATTATCTCTAATTACAAAAGCATTTCCCTCTGATTTGGACCAATGAGGACAGGGCAGAATCCCCGACAGGAGCTGGAGATGTCTGTAAAGCCACCCACACTGCCGTGTCTCGATCAGCCAGGTGGAGACACAGGGCTGGGGCTACAGCCTGTCCACTAGGAGGTGGAACACCTCAGGCTACCACCACATGTACCAAGCCACACTTACACCTAGCAAAGCGGCACTGAGCCACAATCTCAGACCAAGAAACCTTATCCTATCAGTCTGCTTGTTCAATATAACACAGTCCAACACTGATCCAGGGTGTCACTATATGGTCAGTGAGGAATGCCTCATTCTGGGTGTCTCAGCATTTGTTTGCGGATTCTTTGCTGCCACTTCTACCTGCAAGGTGTGCCATGCAGCTTAAACAGTGAAGGGGCATTGGTTCTGTACAGTGCTTGAAATGGTGTCTCCCAGAGGATGAGTGTTATTAGTTTAAGTTTGTATCATTCGTGATGGACCCCACAAGTGTGAGTGATAGCGAGGAGCACATTTTCCATCAGTGGACATCCCACACCAACGATGGTCATACTCATTTGCAGCAGGTACGAGGGAGTCAAGTGACTGCATTGATTCGGTCAGGATTTCCCTCCATGCAGCTGGTACTGGAGCGGGGGAAGGGGCTGGTGACATTCAACCCTAAATAGAGCCACCCTCCCTCTGGCACCCCATCTGAAACAGGACCTGAACATGCTGGGGCTCTTTTTTTCCCTAGAGGGCTGACCTGAGGGAGGGCTTTAAAATGATGAAGGGTTTTGATGGGTTGCTGTAGAGAAGATGTTTCCACTTGTGGGGGAGACCAAAACTAAGGACCATAAATATAAGATGGTCACTAATAAATCCAATAGGGAATTCAGGGGAAACGTCTTTACCCAGAGAGTGGTTAGAATGTGGAACTCACTACCATAAGGAGTAGTTGAGGCGAATAGTATAGATGCATTCAAGGGGAAGCCTGATAAACCTATAAGGGAGAAAGGAATAGAAAGTTATGTTGATGGGGTGAGATGAAGAGGCGATGGGGGAGGTTTGTGTGGAGCATAAATACCGGCATAAAGCAGTTGGGCCAAATGGCCTGTTTGTGTGCTATAAATACTATGTAATTCCATGTAAGGATTTCCAACTCTTCAGTTTCAAAAGGCCGCCGGAGGCCGGTCTGAGGGCTACAGACAATGTCCTGGATACAGAAACCAGGAGCTGAAGTTAAATATAAACTGTAGCGCGTCAGGATTGCAGATACTAGTATGAGATGGGCTTGCTAGCAGCCTCCCCTGTACCTGCAACTGGCTCTGAGGCCTCTTCCAGGCCATACCCGGTGATTACTGGCTGGCTGGGCCCTCGGTCCTGCTGCCCAGGAGAGCACCCTGCCAAGGTCAAGTTTTAAATGTTCAACTTGCAGGTGGCAGCCTCTGCACTGTCCAAACAAGAAACCTAACTGCACAGAGGTTTAATAATGGTCTGTCTTTAACCCGACACTGCCCCCCACAGATTAGGCCCTATACTACATGATGCCAGAGGTCAGCGCAGAGCAGGTTTTTAAATAGCGGGGAAATACCGATGGAAATAAAAACTTCAGTCACACGTGGCACCGCCTTGCAGCTTCACCATGTGGAGTTTCAGAAATTACCAATATATTGCAGCTGGAAACTTTGTAGAAATGTTAGAGCCTGAACTGGTCCTGCACATCAGGCCAAATATTTCCACTGCCGGGTTCTTCAGTACACTCAACCTGCACAAAGCAGCTGATGGCAATCCCAGGCACAGGCCTTATGTGTTTACTCAATGATTAGTTGGGATTTTAGACAACACAATTCAGGCCGGCATGAAACTGAAAAATCAGAACCATTATTAATGCGAAGTATATAGGTTGAGCATCCGGAATCTGGACACCAGACCAATCCATGGCGGGGTCGTCCGGAATCCGGAAAATGTTCAGAAATCCAGACATTTTTTAAAAACCGATTACCGATGCAAGTTGGGCCTAGGGAGGGGGAAAACACCCAAAATTCCAAAAAAACAAAAAATTAAAATTCACAAAACCCTTACCTACTAAATCGCTGAAAAATAATTTTAAAATAAAAACTTTAACTTGCTTTTTTTGCAGGTCTTCAACGCAGGTTTTTCCTGGCCGCCGAACCCTGACCTGCAGCCAAACCACCGACCCCTGACCCACAGCCAACGCTGCCAATCCGCCGACCCCTGACCCACAGCCGACCCCAGAACCGCCGACCCCTGATCCACAGCCGATGCTGCCGAACTGCCGACCTACAGCCGACGCAGCTGAACCCAGAACTGCCGACCCCTGACCTGCAGCCGACCCTTTACCCACAGCCGACACTGCTGAACCCAGAACCGCCGACCCCAGAACCGCTGCCTACGCTGCCAACCCGCCAACCGAACCTGGAACTGCCGCCGAACCCGGAACCGCTGACCCCCGACCTGCCGCCACCGCCCCCTCCACCGACCTTCCGCCGCACCTTGGGCAAGGTTTTCCGGATTCTGGACATCGGAAAGGCGCCCCTGAGGTTTGCGGATTTCGGATGCTCTACCTGTACTCAGAATGGTACCCATCTGCAGCCTCCCAGACTCGAGGGCAACCTCAGCATGAACACTGATACAGCACATTCTTAGCCTGTTTTCACAAGTATGGGTTGGATCATACACGATTTACAGATGCGTCACCGGTAGGAATTTGCGCATACATCCCATCATCGGTTCAACAAGGCACTATGGACAGGTGTAAGACGGCAGGACAGTGTACCACTCACAGACCACCCTTCCCACAGGACAGTGTACCACTCACAGACCACACTTCCCACAGGACAGTGCACCACTCACAGACTACACTTCCCACACGACAGTGCACCACTCACAGACCACCCTTCCCACAGGACAGTGCACCACTCACAGACCACCCTTCCCACAGGACAGTGCACCACTCACAGACCACATTTCCCACACGACAGTGCACCACTCACAGACCACCCTTCCCACAGGACAGTGCACCACTCACAGACCACATTTCCCACAGGACAGTGCACCACTCACAGACCACCCTTCCCACACGACAGTGCACCACTCACAGACCATCCTTCCCACAGGACAGTGCACCACTCACAGACTACACTTCCCACAGGACAGTGTACCACTCACAGACCACCCTTCCCACAGGACAGTGCACCACTCACAGACTACACTTCCCACAGGACAGTGCACCACTCACAGACCACATTTCCCACAGGACAGTGCACCACTCACAGACCACCCTTCCCACAGGACAGTGTACCACTCACAGACCACATTTCCCACAGGACAGTGCACCACTCACAGACCACCCTTCCCACAGGACAGTGCACCACTCACAGACCACCCTTCCCACAGGACAGTGCACCACTCACAGACCACACTTCCCATAGGACAGTGTACCACTCACAGACCACCCTTCCCACAGGACAGTGCACCACTCACAGACCACATTTCCCACAGGACAGTGCACCACTCACAGACCACATTTCCCACAGGACAGTGAACCACTCACAGACCACCCTTCCCACAGGACAGTGCACCACTCACAGACCATACTTCCCACAGGACAGTGCACCACTCACAGACCATACTTCCCACAGGACAGTGCACCACTCACAGACCACCATTCCCACAGGACAGTGCACCACTCACAGACCACCCTTCCCACAGGACAGTGCACCACTCACAGACCACACTTCCCACAGGACAGTGCACCACTCACAGACCACACTTCCCACAGGACAGTGTACCACTCACAGACCACACTTCCCATAGGACAGTGCACCACTCACAGACCACACTTCCCACAGGACAGTGCACCACTCACAGACCACACTCCCACAGGACAGTGCACCACTCACAGACCACCCTTCCCACAGGACAGTGCACTTCTCACAGACCACACTTCCCACAGGACAGTGCACCACTCACAGACCACACTTCCCACAGGACAGTGCACCACTCACAGACCACCCTTCCCACAGGACAGTGCACCACTCACAGACCACACTTCCCACAGGACAGTGCACCACTCACAGACCACCCTTCCCACAGGACAGTGCACCACTCACAGACCACCCTTCCCACAGGACAGTGCACCACTCACAGACCACCCTTCCCACAGGACAGTGCACCACTCACAGACCACCCTTCCCACAGGACAGTGCACCACTCACAGACACCCTTCCCACAGGACAGTGCACCACTCACAGACCACATTTCCCACAGGACAGTGCACCACTCACAGACCACCCTTCCCACAGGACAGTGCACCACTCACAGACCACATTTCCCACAGGACAGTGCACCACTCACAGACCACATTTCCCACAGGACAGTGCACCACTCACAGACCACCCTTCCCACAGGACAGTGCACCACTCACAGACCACACTTCCCACAGGACAGTGCACCACTCACAGACCACATTTCCCACAGGACAGTGCACCACTCACAGACCGCATTTCCCACAGGACAGTGCACCACTCACAGACCACCCTTCCCACAGGACAGTGCACCACTCACAGACCACACTTCCCACAGGACAGTGCACCACTCACAGACCACATTTCCCACAGGACAGTGCACCACTCACAGACCGCATTTCCCACAGGACAGTGCACCACTCACAGACCACACTTCCCACAGGACAGTGCACCACTCAGAGATACGTCCAATAGGACAATGCACTATTTATAGACACACTTCCAGTAGGACAGTGCACCACTCAGACACATGTCCAGTAGGACAGCGCACTATTTACTGGAAGCCGGGAGGACAATGTGCTAGTTACAGGCACAGACAGTTGGAAAATGAGCTACTTCTGCAGTCAGTAGTACCACAGTTAGGTCCACATTCTTTGAAAAGAACATTTCACTTTCTATGTACACAGAGTATAATTGAATGTTAACATTGTAACTTAGCCATTCACCAAAACCTAATCAGTAATTTTAAAGTCTTTTTGCTCTTTGTTTTGTTTACATCCTCCAAGTTTCTTCCCTCTCCTTAAAGCACCGACACTCACTGTAATGCAGATTCCACCTGTGCCAATTATACTCAGTCACCTCGCACCACTGGCCATTCAAAATGTGCGATATTCAACTATCAGGGGCATCACAGCCCAATTGACTTTCCAATAGGGGTCGCTGGGTCAGGAGCCCCAATTTATATTTTCCCCCCTCTTCAGCCCAGGGATTCTGAGGCCATTTATAAAATGTCAGTTAGGGTCAGCTATACAGACATTTTATTTAATTTAAATCAAGAGATTAGAAAACAGTAACTAGAGAGATGCTGGGAACAGTACCTGGAGGTGAATGAAAGGAACACTTTCCTAGGATCTAGGACCAGCGTCATCATTTGTGGAGTGGTCATATTATGATCACAGATCATAGAATAGTACAGCACAGAAGGCGGCCATTTGGCCCATCGAGTCTGCACCCGCTCTTTCAAAGAGCAATCCAGTTAGTTCCACTCCACCGCTCCATAATCCCTGCAATTATTTCTCTTTTAAAGTATTTAACCAATTCCTTTTAGAAGGCAACTATTGAATCTGTATCTACCACTCTATCAGGAAGTACATTCCAAACCTTAACCACTCATTGTCCCACGATAACCACAATTTACCCTTAACTGGCTCTCCATAATTAGTCCAGTCTAGAAGCCCAGTTTAATTCAGTGTCTGTACCATTACCTGCGAAAACGATTCTCTACAGAGAGCTGCAACTTTCAAATGAACATCGGCCAGCTTTCTGTGCCAATGGCAAGCCAAAACTCAATATAATTTCACCCTCGGGTCCAGAGCTGAGATTTCCCGTCAGGATCAATGTTCCCTTTAAGCTCCTCCCGTGGAGTCTTCTCATCGGCTTTTCATTGGGAAAAACAGTGCATGCGCAGTATTCTGAATGGGCCGCGCACCTCCCCAACGCCCCCCCCCAAATAAATTAACAGGAACATTGGTCAGGACACATGTAAAACATTTACACAACACACCAGACACACGAGGATCTGGGATGTTAAAAGGCTGGATAGTAACAAAGAGTAATCAGGTTAATGAGAGCAGCTAGTTACTGGCTGTTGTGCATCTTCTGCATGCAGTGGCCATAGGCGATGAAAATGAAGAATATGAGGGGGAGTGTGACTGAGAGTGTGAGCACGCTTACCAGCTGACTGTCAGCTCCAGCCTCACTCTGAAACCTCTTACATCCCATCAGGCCGTGCATGAAACCGCAAAATCCTCACAAGTATCCTCCTAGGGAACAAACACTCAACATTACACAGAGACCAACGACTGCTGTGTCTCCAACTCTCTCTCACCCAATAGCTCTAGCACCAGGGAATCCATATCAGACTGGAATGAATGGCCCTCTCCAGGATTGGGGGCTTCCCCGAACCCCTCTGCCCAACCCCTCTCTCTTCCCCTTTCCAAGATTGAGGGGCTCCCCTTTCCCCACCCCTCTCCCTAACCCCTCTCTTTCCCCCCGCCCCCGTCACAATCCCTCCCTTTCACCCCCCCCCACAAACTTTGACTGTTGGTTCAGTTGCTGCCAGCTGCGTTTCCAGCATTTGGCTTTCTTGGATTTGAACACAATCACCCATTGGATCGTTACACTGTCCTGAGGAGGAGCTTTCTATACAAAATCTACACGCGTGACACCCTCAGGCATACAGTACCTACATGCGGGATTCCATCAACCGTACAATACCCACATGCAAGACTCACTCAGCCAGTATAGAACTGGGTTGGGTTTTTCATGGCTGTAATGAGTCAGCCTCTGACTGTAGCCCACAGTAAAAACAGCAGAGAATGGACAGACACTAGGGATTGAAGACAATGGACATAGTGATCACAGACTCTCATCACAAGGAATACCACTGAAAAGGGCTAGCTGGTTACTCCATGTAGGTACCTCCTCTTGGGCTGGTGCACACTGCAAGTGCAGTATGTTCCAACATTATCCGTGTCATTTGAACAAGAAATTAAACTTTGACTAAAGCTGCCTGAAATCTCAGTGGGTAAAAATGCACTATGTGATCTAGCACTGGGACACAAATATCAGAAAACCCCTGCTTCAATCCCTGGTCTCCGCTGAGTTACTCTGAACACTGAGTGGGGCTGTGAGCTGGCTTGGAGTGGAGGGCCCCTGGAGAGTAGCAGCGGGGATTTCGGAGTGAGATGTGTAGACCCTGGAAGAGTTTACTTATGTCCCCAAGCATTGTAGGTAGGTTCAGACCTCGGAGTTCTAGCTGGTGAATCTCCCATGGTGATGCTCACAGATCAGGCCACGATTTGCAATTACAGCTCTGGGTGTTGTTGGGAACTGTGTGAATGTAGGGTTTTAGTAACAATGGAATTAAGTTAAATGGTATTTATATAGATGCAAGTTTTATAGAAAGTTAAATTCTGTAATACCACTCTCATTTCAGCCCCAATTCTTGACCAACACACTCTGCAATCACAAGATTCACCCGGTTATGGGAAGAAAGTCAATATTTTCATATCATTTGTGGAGTATATTTGCAGAGATTATAGTTGCTGGTGAATCTTTTGGGTGATGTTGACAGGGAGGGGGAGCGGGGTAGGGACCACTGTGTTGTCATCATCATCATAGGCAGTCCCTCGGAATCAAGGAAGACTTGCTTCCACTCTTAACATGTGTTCTTAGGTGGCTGTACAGTCCAATACGAGAGCCACAGTCCCTGTCACAGGTGGGACAGATAGTCGTTGAGGGAAGGGGTGGGTGGGACTGATTTGCCGCACGCTCTTTCTGCTGCCTGCGCTTGATTTCTGCATGCTCTCGGCAATAAGACTCGAGGTGCTCAGCGCCCTCCCGAATGCACTTCCTCCACTTAGGGTGGTATTTCTCCAGCGACTTGAGGTGTCTGTTGTACATAGTCCATGTTTCTGAGCCATACAGGAGGGCTGGGTTGTATAGAAGTAGCAATGGAGAGAGAGAGATGGGTGGGATGGTGTTGGGCAGGAACATGACATTGGGTCATAGTGCAGGCAGAAACACCAAGGAAGGAGATTGTTTCTGTGTGCTGGGTGTTTCTAGCTACCCCATATTAGTTACCCCTGCGAATAGGTGAGGATTTCCACAGCTGTGCTCAAGGACATGGGCAGAGCAGCAGGATATTCAAGTGTTGAAATGAGCAGCTAGGTGACGTCAGATTGCACATGGCCGCCCAAGGCCAGGATGTGTGCACACGCTATTTTACAGGACCTTTGGGGAGAAGAAAAGCTGGAAGGAAAACAGAAGAAATAAAGCTGTATTTAGCGCACCTTGACGAGAGTTAGTGGCAGCTCCACTGGGATTGAATGACGGTCATGTGGGCAGGTTCAGTGAGCCTAGCTTTGTTAAGAATTAGGTTGGGTCAGCAGGATTCTTCCATCTAAAGCACTTCTTCCCAACACACATCGCACAGAAATCAGTGCTTAACCAGTGATTTTATCATCATAGGCAGTCCCTCGGAGTCGAGGATGACTTGCTTCCACATTAGAAATTAGTTCTCAGGTGACTGAAGAGTCCAATGTGGGACCTACAGTCTCTGTCACAGGAGGGGCAAATGGTGGTTGAAGGAACAGGTGGGTGGGGAGCCCGAGTTGTCACACGCTCCTTCCGTTGTGGACCCTTGGCTTCAGCTTGCTCTCAGCGAAGAGACTCGAGGTGTTCAGCGCCTTCCCGGACCACTTTGGGTGGTCTTGGGCCAGGGAGTCCCAGGTGTCGGTGGGGATGTTACATTTTTTCAAGGAGGCTTTGAGGGTGTCCTTGAAGCATTTCCTCTGCCCACCTTGCTGTGTCGGAGCTCTGAGCAGAGCGCTTATTTTTGGAGTCTCGTGTCAGGCATGCGGGCAATGTGGTCTGTCCAGCAGAGCTGATCGAACGTGGTCGGTGCTTCGATGCTGGGGATATTGGCCTGAACAAAGACACTGATGTTGGTGCGCCTATCCTGCCAATGGATTTGCAGGATCTTGCAGAGGCAGCATTAGTGGTACATCTCCAGTGTTTTAAGGTGCCTACTGTACATAGTCCATGTCTCAGCCATATAGGAGGGCGGATATCAACACTGCTCTGCGGACCATGAGCTTGGTGCCAGGTTTGATGTCCTGGTCTTCAAACACTCTCTTCCTCAGGCCACCGAAGGCTGCACTGGCACAATGAAGGCGGTGTTGGACCTAGTCGTTGATGTCTGCCCTTGTTGACAGTTGGCTCCCAAGGTATGGAAAATGATCCATGTTGTCCAAAGCCTCTTCATGAATGTTGATAACAGGGGGGCAGTGTTGTGTGATGGGGATAGGTTGGTAGAGGACCTTTGTCTAATGGATGTTTAGTGTAAGGCCCGTGTTCTCTTGTGCCTCAGTGAAGGTGTTGACGATGGCTTGGAGTTCGGCCTCAGAGTATGCGCAGACGCAGGTGTCGTCTGCGTACTGTAGTTTGATGATGGAGGATGGGGCGACCTTAGATCTGGCCTGGAGGCGGCAGAGGTTGAACAGATTCCCGTTTGTCCTGTAATTTAGCTCTACACCAGCAGGGAGCTTGCCGAGGGTGAAATGGAGCATTGCAGCAAGGAAGATCGAGAAGAGCGTTGGTGTGATGACACAGCCTTGCTTGACCCCGGTCCGAATGTGGAATGGGTCTGTGGTGGATCCGTTGCTCAGGATCAATGCTTGCATGTCATCGCGGAGCAGGCGGAGAATGGTGACAAACCTTCGAGGGCAGCCGAATCTGAGGAGAATGCTCCATAACCCTTCACGGTTGACAGTGTTGAAGGCTTTGCGAGGTCGATGGCGGCCATGTTGGTGCTGTTCCCTGCATTTCTCTTGTATCTGCCGCGCGGTGAAGATCATGTCCATTGTGCCCGTTAGTGGGCGGAATCCGCATTGCGACCCTGGAAGGAGTTCTTCAGCCACAGGAATGCAGCGATTCAGGAGGATTCTTGCGATGATTTTCCTGATGGTCAACAGCAGGGAGATCCTCTGCAGTTACTGCAGTCGGACTTTTCACGTTTCTTGAAGTTAGTCACGATTACAGCATCCGAGATCTCCTGGCATGATCTCCTTCTTCCAGATAAGAGAGATGAAGTCATGGATCCGCACCAGTAGTGCTTCTCCACCATGTTTTAGTGCTTCGGCGGGGATTCCATCTGCTGCTGATGACTTCTTGTTCTTCAGTTGTCGGATGGCCTTTTCAACCTCGCGCAGGACTGGGATTGTGCGGAGATGGTGGCGGGTGGCATGCTGTGGGATGGAGTCGAGGACACTCACGTCAAAGACAGAGTCTCGATTGAGGAGATCCTCGAAGTGCTCCTTCCAGCGGGCACTGACTGCCTCTCTGTCCTTGATGAGCACCTCTCCGTTCTTGGCCAGTAGTGGGATAGGGCCTTGGGTGCTTGGGCTGTAGGTCATCTCGAGTGTGCTAAAGAATCCTCGCACATCGTGGTTGTCGGCTAGCTGCTGGATTTCGTGAGCTTTCTCCACCCACTATCTGTTCTTTAGGTCATGGGTTTTCTGTTGGATCTCAGCCTTCAGACGTCTGTAGAGCTGCTTTCTTGCCCTCAAGTTGTGTTGCTGCTTCCAGTCCAAGAATGCCTTGCACTTGTGGCACATTAGCTCCTGGATCTCCTGGTCGTTCTCGTTCTTGGTGTTTCCTGGCCGAGTGACTGAACATCTCTTGACAGGTGCTGATTATGGAAGCCTTGAGGGTTGACTAGGCACTGTGGACACTCTGCATCTCTGGGTCATTGGGAGCAGTCAGGTTGGTAGCGAGGTGCTAGCTGAATAGGGCTTTCTTAGCAGGATCTTTGAGTGCACCGGCATGATTTTGCTGCGGCATTGTTTCTGTTGTCATCGCTGTTTTGGGGCAATGTTGATGGTGATGACAGAACTAATTAGACGGTGGTCCGTCCAGCAGTCGTCTGTCATGACGCAGGCGATGTGCACGTCTTTGCGGTCCCTCGCTCGGACGATGACGTAGTCTAGCAGATGCCAGTGCTTGGAGCGAGGGTGTTGCCATGAAGCTTTATATTTGTCCTTCTGACGGAACAGGGTATTAGCTATGACGAGGCTGTGTTCTAAGCATTTCGTCAGGAGGTGGTTGCCATTGGAGTTGGCTTTCCCTACCCCTTCTCTGCCAATCACACCTCCCCAGAGGTTAAATGTCCTTTCCGACTATGGCGGTGAAGTCGCCAAAGAGGATTAGCTTGTCACTCGTTGGGACTCAGATCAGGGATTGTTCGAGGATGGAGTAGAATTCCTCTTTGGTCTCATCTGTAGCTTCCAGTGTTAGGGCGTATGCGCTGAAGACCGTAGCACACTGGTTCCGGGCTAGGGTGAGCCGAAGAGTCATGAGGCATTCGTTTATCCTGCAGGGGGAGTCACTGAGACGGCCCACGAGCTCATTTTTTTTACGGTGAAGCCAACCCCATGGAGGCGCCATTCTACTTCTGGTTTGTCTTTCCAGAAGAAGGTGTAGCCATCACCTTGTTCTTTGAGCTGGCCTTCCCCTGCCCGCCGGGTCTTGCTTAGATGTCAATGTTGAAGCGCCCGAGTTCCCGGGCAATGACAGCGGAGCGGTGTTCCGGTCTGTTGCTGTTAGGGTTGTCCATAAGGATCCTGACGTTGCAGGTCCCGAACGTCATCCTAAAGTGCGAAAGATGCCTGTGTGTGTTATTTTAATGTGTGGTGGCCGTTGCACACCAGCTACCACACGGGCTTGACAAAGCAAGGTCTTGGTCCAGTGGCAAGGGGATCCAAGACGACTGGAGACTAGGCTCTGCTGATTTATAGAGATAATAGCACCTCCCCCTGCCTCACCCTCTCTGCTCTCTTACTTTAACCTGGCTGCAATGAGATATTCTCAATGGAGGAATATGCTGTCAACACACACAAAATGAATGGCCGTTTGCTTGGTATTGCACGACACAAGATGCCATCAATTGTGGTCATTCTGGGCAGCGTCTGTCTGGAATCACCAGGATAACACTACATTGAATGCTCCCAATGGTAACTGGCCGTGTATGCAACAGTTTGAAAGTTCAGTGAATTCCTGCAGTACACGGGGGGGGGGGGGGTGGGAGTGATGTTTGGACGACAGCTCATTAACAAGCAGCACAGCAGAATCCTGAATACGTAACTCGCTTCCCGAGAAACATTCCCTCTCATTTAGAAACTCTCCAAGCCAATAAACAGTAACAGTTTGCAAATCTCGGGCCACAGTTCACTGAGTCATTCAACAACGCAATCTAAACAATTCCCTTGCTGGGATCCAGTTCCATGAACTTCAAACATACTTCCAGTAGCTCATGGAAGTGGCCATTCTTCAGATATCAGTCCCGTTAGTTGGATACTTGGGTTCGATCATGTCCTCACCAGAGCCATGCAGTGGTCAGGAGCAGGAACCCTGGGTGATTTCTTCCTTCCCTAACGCAGAGCTGCCGAGGCCAATTCTAGCACTCGACTGCCATCAGCTAACGCAGCAGACAGAAGCAAACAGACCTGGGACCTTCTTGCTCAACATGGCTCAGTTCATAGCGAGAAATTGGGAGAGCTTAAAATGAATTTATAGTTCACAAATGGAACCAGTTCCCCCAGTTTCTCAAGTAGCTGGTGTGCCAGACAGGACACCCAGTCCAATGAAGCAGTCACTGTACTAAATAGCAGCTGAGGCAAGACACAGAGAGGCACAGTTAGAGTGCAGTCAGCACACATTTAGACAAATTTTCTCTAGCAGATTGTTGACCGTAAAATAAATCGCAACCAGCGACAATGCTCTGCTTTGACTGGTCTCACATAAATGGGTCAAATGTCTCGGCAGATTAAGGTTCTGCAAACATTACAGCTCAACCTGCAGAAAAGAGTTCAGGAAGAAAGGAAACATTTCCACAGGAAGCTGCAGTTATCAACATCAGGCACAGGGAGGGAGGGAGCACCCCTGCAGTCTGCTTAGCACAGTGTGGGCGTGACTCAGCATCACAGGTACTGTGCTTATAACTCAGTTTCAGATGCACAAGTGCCAGGTAATGACCATCTCCAACAGGAGAGAGTCTAACCACTTCCCTTTGACATCCAATGGCATTGCTATCAACACTTCCCCACCATCAACATCTTGAGGGTCACAATTGATCAGAAACTCAACTGGACCAACCACATAAATGCCATGGCTACGAGAGCATATCAGAGGCTGGATATTCTGTGGCAAGCGGCTCACCTCCTGACTCCCCAGTGACTCTCTACAAGGCACGTCAGAAGTGTGATGGAATGCTCTTCACTTGTCTGAATGGGTGCAGCTCCAACAAGAAGCTCGATACTATCCAGGACAAAGCAGCCCTCTTGATCGGCACCCCCTCCATCATCTTAAGCATCCACTCCATCCACCAACAGTGTCTGCAGTGTGTACTATCTACAAGATGCATTGCAGCAATTCGCCAAGGCTTCTTCAACAGCACCTCCTGAACCCGAGTCCTCCAACACCGAGAAGGACAAGGGCAGCAGGTACATGGGAACACCATCATCTCCAAGATGCACACCATTCTGACTTGGAAATGTATCACTGTTCCTTCATTGCAGGGACAGAATCCTGGAACTCCTGACATAACAGCACTGTGGGAGCACCTTCACCACATGGACTGCAGCAGTGCAAGGCTGCAGCTCACCACCACCTTCACAAGGGCAACTAGGGATGAGCAATAAATGCTGGCTTTGCCAGTGACACACACATCCCGAGAATGAATAAAATAAAACACAGCAACCTCCTTCAATGGTATGAAACACGTTCCAAGCAAGGGCCCATCGATCCGAAAGCTAAGGGGTCTCCACCTCCAATCAATTTGGAGTCTGCCCAAATTCCTAAGTTACTAGAAAATCGGAATAGATTCCCACACTGGGCCTAACCTTGGACTGACTCGCAGGGGTGGGGAGCCAGTATTCAGAGTCCGATTATTGCCTCTGAATTTCTAAGAAAATGAAATCAGGGACGAGCTCACAACTTCTCCAGCTCAACACAGGTAAACCTATCATCATCCACCCTGCAGCCCCCCACACCAAAATAATAACACCGCAGTCCTCAATTCCAACCCTCCTGTTCAGGCTGAACCAAACAGTGCATTAAAACCTCACATCCCATCTCAAGACCCGTACTGCCTAGCCACCATTGACCCTTTAACCACCCATCATAGACATTTAGTCTCGGTCCCACTGCCTCCTGCAGACGCCTCGTGTCATGGAGTCCACCCCCCACACCCAATAGGCAGCACCAACTTGTGTCATGAGGACTGTGGTTAGAAACAGATGATCACCACCGGCAGCACGGAATCAGACTGTCACGGAGGCTGTGTGTACTCACAGTGGCCTCCGACATTCATTTAAATCCTGACTGTAAGGGAGCTCATTTACCTTCCCAGGACACACACTGCTTCTGTCGAATTGTTCCAGGTCTCTGCAGTTCCAATGTCACCAGTATTAGGACATTAAGCTGCATCCAAAACCTCAAGATTTGTGTGGGGTTTTTTTCCCAGTTCTCCTCCCTTTTGCTCCCTACCCCTCGAAGCACTAACTGGACACCTTGCTGCCAAGAACCATTCATCATGTGTGCTGAGGCCGTGAGCGTCAACAGGTTATTCAACTGTGTGGGGACATCACAACTGGGCACGATGCCGGCCTTACCCAACATCCACACACATACACTTCACAGAGGTCGCTGGATAGTGATCAGGAGTAGGAGCCCCAGCTGATTATCCCTTTGCAACCCCCGGCTAAGTTTGGACTCAGCTGAAATGAGGTAACTCAGCAGAGATTGCAATTCGAACCTGGAACCTTTTTGTTTTGTATGGTGGAGCAGCACACCAGGCAGCGCTTTCACCAACTCAGGCAGCAGGGAACCTGCACCGATTTTAATTCAGGAAAAATCTTTGTGAACCAGAAAATAAACCTGAATATTGTACTAAAAATCTCCAAGTTGGACAGTATTTGCCATTGAGATGCTGTGCCTCAGATTTTGCCATTCTTTCCCGCGACAATATGTTGAGAGAAGCACGTATTGTAGGGAAACCGATGTAAAGTCAAGACGAAACTTACAACTTGTGAGAGCCGAGTTAGAACGCATGATAATACAGTGGGACACTTCAACCAGCCATCTCTATTCTGTCAGACCTCTGCCCATCCCAATCTCTCCACTCCCTTCCACAACCTCTGATCTAACTCCCCCGTTTTATTTCTACTTCTCAGAGTTCATCAGGGAAGACTCTTAGACGGATATCACCGATTTTATTATAAAAACAAGATAATGGAAAATAAACAGCAATAATTAAATGACATTCTCTGTACAGACACAGACA
This sequence comes from Pristiophorus japonicus, assembly GCF_044704955.1. NCBI lineage: Eukaryota > Metazoa > Chordata > Chondrichthyes > Pristiophoridae > Pristiophorus > Pristiophorus japonicus. The sequence goes on from NW_027252734.1 coordinate 21,160, forward strand.
CACTGGCACAGAGGATTAAAACAAAAATATTTTAAAATAATACATCGTGGTAGAACAAATTGGCAGGATGTTTCTTGTGCAATTCTCGTTGCGGTGTGTAAATTGGCAAAGATAGTGCTGAAAGTACAAGCAGGATCCTGGAGTGCAACTTCCAATCCTGCAGCCTGGTCCCATAGTGCAGAAAGAGGCCCCTCGGCCAACCTTCACCAGATTTCAGGCTGTAGCAATGCTCGGCACACCCTGCGACAACCCTTTTCTGTAGTGCTTTTCTTGGGTCCATCCCCTTCAAACACCCAGAACACACTCATGCCGAGTGCCCCAGGGTAATGAACATTCTGCAGGGCACCACCAACCCACAGTAACAGTCACATGATAGCAATCATCCCATAATCCATTTGAAGCAAAAGATGCACTGAGCGGTTCATTAATTAGATTAAAAGGACAGCCATCCTCCACCCTCAGGTTCCACCACCCCCTTTCAAATACAACATAACCCTTTAACATAGCTCCCATTCTCTGTCCCTTTACTGTAACAGTAGCATAGTTCAGCACCAGCAGCCGCTATGCTGTGTCTAAACACAC